>NC_079164.1:89252743-89457743 GCF_947568905.1 Ostrea edulis | reverse complement strand
GTGGTTCTTGAGAAGATTTTTAAAGATTTTTCCTATATATTTGTATGTAAAACTTTGATCCCCTATTGTGGCCCCATCAGACCCCCGGGGGCCATGATTTTAACAATTTAGAATCTGCATTATATAAGGAAGCTTTCATATAAATCTCAGCTTTTCTGGCTCAGTGGTTCTTGAGAAGAAGATTTTTAAAGATTTTCCCTATATATTTGTATGTAAAACTTTGATCCCCTATTGTGGCCCCATCAGACCCCCGGGGGCCATGATTTTAACAATTTAGAATTTGCATTATATAAGGAAGCTTTCATATAAATTTCATCTTTTCTGGCCCAGTGGTTCTTGAGAAGAAGATTTTTTAATGACCCTACCCTATTTTTACCTTTTCTTGATTATCTCCCCTTGGAAGGTGGCCTGGCCCTTTATTTCAACAATTTACAACTCCCTTTACCTAAGGATGTTTTGTGCCAACTTTGGTTGAAATTGGCCCAGTGGTTGTTGAAAAGAAGTTGAAAATGTGAAAAGTTTACAGACGGACGGACGGACGCCGGAATACGGGTGATCAGAAAAGCTCACTTGAGCTTTCAGCTCAGGTGAGCTAAAAACTAGAGTGGGATCATTTAAAAATCTTCTCAACAAGAACCACTGGGCCTGAAAAGCTGAAATTAACATAAAAGCTTCCTGAGATAGTGGAGATTTAATTTTGTAAAAATTATGACCTCTCGGTTTAGGGTAGGGCCACAATAGAGTATCAAATTTTTACATATCAATGTATAGGGAACCAAGCTTGGTACAAAGTATCCTTAGATGATTTAAATTTGTAAATGTGAATGGCCATACCTGTCTATAAGAGCATATGATAATGAATTTGTAGTCAAGTTTAATAATAAAATTTGATACTAAATTAATTTTCAGTCGTTACCTTTGAAAAGTTTTTTTTTCAGAAACAAGCTGCAGCCTGCTTGTATAATGATAGTTTTGCTCTAGCTTGTTTATTGCTAAAAACTGTTCACCAATAGAGGATGTGACCCATGGGCCTCTTGTTTGTGTAATTTATTAAAAAGATAGTAGGTTTTTAATTAAGTTTTTGATATTTACTAATCAAGTAAAATTCTATTATAGCTTACAGACTTCACCTCACATATGAAACAATATTAAAGGTGCAATCAATAACTCTGGAGCCAGTGTTAATTTATAAGTGCAGATATCTTTGCAAACTTTGGGTCTCCAGTGCATTTGTGACCCCCACATGGACTGTATGGTTATAACAAACTTCAAGTTTGAGTGAACTCGACCTGATCACTCAAAAACATTTTCAAACATAATACATGTAGCTCCATTTTTTGTTTATATTTATTATGTGTTTACAAACGTCATCCCAGGTGGATGACAAATTGTTAATTTATGGCATTAAAGTCTGGCTTTATCAAATCCTCTTCATTGAAATTGGACAACACATTCATACAAACAGAAAATCTATAAATACATGTACATTAAGGTTTATCAAATGTAAATGTATTGCAGGAATCGTAAGAGGATCTCCCACCTAGTTAACTGCACATGCTCTTAGTGTTCTTTTTGTGTGTGCCTTTGTTATCCTTTTGCTCTGAAGTGGCAATGAATAAACTGGCGTTTTGATGACAGATTTGTTGTAACAGTGACCATACTGATTCATGTACATGTACATCACCCAGACACAAGTCATCAGCAACTGTCACTGCTGACAGATGCTTCTTCTGAAAAGCCTTGATCACTACTAAAAGATGGCTGTGAAAATTGGATCATGTTTCCAGCGAGGTGCCCACTTCACTAACGTGTTCCCTCACGGTCCTGTCCAACACCCCATACACGTCTTTGCACCCTTTGACCGCCATGTCCACTACTTTACTCAAGTTGTCTTCATGAAGACGACCATTCATTTCCAGGAAAACAATCTGCTCTGACTTTGGGAGAACAGACACAATGATTTCTGGACTTCCTGAGGATTCTTCCATATAATTGATGTCAACAATTGGGCTGTCACCAAGGTAACTCGCGGAGCATGCACACACAAAGTCCTTCATGGGGATTCCTGCGTCGATGACGGCTAAAGTAGCAGCATTCACACTGGCACAATAATTTCCTCCATCAGACTGCAACACCTAGAGATTGGAGGATATACATGTTTATAAACTGTCGGTGAACACAAGTACAGAGCTGTCATCTGGGACTAATACTACTTAATGGGCACATTCAAACTTGTTACAAGTATATGTGTATTTGGGTTAGGGTCGATTATGACGCACCTTATCTACTATTATGATATGACCTGAGTAAGGATCAAAACAAACCAACAGTCAACAAAGTGATCTTAATGTCAAACGTGATGACTAAAGTTTTTCTACTCCAAAGACTTTTCCCTTGACCTTAGGCTAGAATCATGACCAAACTGTCAAAACAACCTGTGTGTCAACCATGAACATTATTCTTTTACAATGTATTTCAAAGGAATAGCCTGAAAAAGATTTTTTTTTTTCATATTTGACCCAGTGACATTGACTTGGTCCAAATAACCTTGGGTTGGGATCATGACATTTACTTGTTATTTATTATGCAGTCTTTGTGTTAAGGATCAATAGCACATTGTTGCAATATTTGACCATCTTTTAAATCATAATTGAAAAATCAAATATCAGTAACATTCCTTGCCCTTTTCAAAAACTTCATTGCCTAGTCAGTTAGCTCAGTCACCGGGACTTAAAATAAAAATTGATTTGTTTGATGTACTCCGACCGACCCGTGAAATTTGCCCCGACCCGATCATTTTTTCTGCACTTGGAAATTTTAATCTTTTTTTATTTGCTCCCTGGAAAATAGACATTCTTTGAATTAGTATTAAACTTGATGCCATTTTTAAAATTATTATTTGGACTAGTTGTTTTACAGAATTCTTGATATTAAAATGTCCTCAGGGCGTCTTTCGGTTCTACTTTCTGTTTGATAATGACCATTTGTTAATCCGGGAACTTTTCAAACACTTTTCTATGTGAACGATCAAATATACCGCATCACAGCTCCAAATTACCACATTATCTACCAACAAGATAGAACAAGGAGCTACGAACTCCCCTGTCGAGGCCTGATCGTATTTATGTACAAAAGTTTGAAAGCCATGCATGTTATTTAGATAAAAAATCACTTGGGATAGCGCACCAAAATTATGGTGGACCACGAGTTGGCGCTTAAGTTGATGGTCTATATTTCTGAAAAGGCACGCACATTATTTTGATATAGGATTATCTAAATGTTATGACGATTTAATAGGTGAACAGCACTTTTACTTTGCTCTTAAACTGAGACACACGAATGGAACACGATCATCACAACAATTTGAATGATGTGGGAAAGTATTGCAAATTGCTGTCATCATGCAATTCACTTGGATATTCATGGATCACATTAAAGTGTTTAAGTGATTGCTATTATGAATGTCGGAATCGACTGGTGGTAACAAAAAGGGGTGTTCATTTATTTATTAACAACTATAGAGGTCCTCATCCGTGACGAATGCAAAACGTCCTGAGTAAATTTCAGGAGACATTGGAAGACATTGTATTATATACAATGTGTACAAAATGAATGTTGTAAACTCTATTCTGTCTGGCAGCATTATGTGTTTAATGAAAACATAAGAAAATTTGTAAATCTGATTTTCAAAAAAAAAAAGAAAAGAAGAAAATAAAAAATAACGACCTACCTACCCGACTTGAAAAGTGTGGATCGGAGTACATCAAACAAAAATTTTTTTAATGATGGCCTGGGTTAATGTGTGATTGCCATTCTGTACATCTCGAGTCCAAATCTTGCGAGGATTTTAATTTTTTCTCCAGTTACTTTCTACTAAAACTACATTTTTTCACAAAATTAGGTGAATTTTAAATTAAAAAATTTTCAAATATCAAAATATTGTATATATCCTGCACTATCAATTCATATGAGTTTTCACAAGTGTGATATATACATTCTTAACTACAGTATCCAGTAGTTTGGACTAAAATCAGGACACATTTTCTAATTTTCTGCAATTTCTGTCTATAAGCATTGTCTGGATATTATCTCAAACATTATGGAATGATTTCCCACCACTTTTTTGTTTGTTAATAAAAGATATGGTCCATGTTAACTTGTGTGACTGGTACTTTCAATTTCAATAAAGTTAAGACTTTCTAGTATCTGTGCAAATAGAAAAATGTGTTATTGGACATCTTTGCTAACAAGTGTCCGAATTCACTATGCGAATTGGACACTTAGCTAGTGAAGATAGTCACAAGAGGGATTTTCTAAAATGCTCAATTCGTGAGGGAATACATGGACTTACAGAGCCCTTCACAGAAATGTAACCGTAACAGGAGGTTCCAGTTCTTGCAGTATTAAATATTTCATCAAACGACTTCGAAAAAGTGTCCTATTCATTAAGCTACCAGTAAGTTACACATTTTACATGATTTCATAATACCTTCATATACAAATGTAGAATAATGTCATTAAAAGATTACCAGTACCTCAACAAAGATATCAATCTGAGACCTGGGGTGGAGTTTGGTTAAGATGGCAGCATTGAATGTTTGCTGTAGGTGCATTGTCATTTCCTGAGATTTTCTGTCTCCTCTGGGTCGCCTCTTTCTTTCACTGGTGCTGAATGTTGCCATGCTGTATTGACAATTCACCAGGACTTTATCCTGAAGAAGTTTACTGCGGCTTCCTCTGATCTAATGCATAAACACGGTGTGTACAAGTTGTGTGACATTCTATCATATTTGTATTCATCAGGGAACCGAAGTAACTCATGTAATTCAATATGCATCTTGAACTTTTAAACATCTACTTCTCAAAAGCTACACATACTGGAGCAATGTGACCATGGGCATCAAATTTTAAGTTTTGGCTTGACTCTTACAGCCCTAAGGAGATAGTAATTTTCGATCTCTGTGATTCTCAATTTATTGTCACCAGACCAAGTCTGGTATGTCATAACTGATATCGTGATACTAACTGATACATATATATTATTACTACAGTAACTTGATCCAAAGAGTCGGATCACGTCCAGTTGACAGGCGCGGATCATCAGATCACACGAGACGCGAAGCATCAAGTTTGATCTGATGATCCGCACTTGTCAACGAGATGTGATCCAACTCTTCGGATCAAGTTACTGTAGTAATGATAAATTTATTATATACCCCCTTCTGCATTTTAAATCCACATTTATAAGATAATAAATGTAATCCAAATTATCAAAAACACAGACATACATGAAATTATGTTTTGTGTACACAGTTTTGTTTTGTGACGCGGTCAACATTTCCACAAATAACGTTGCGTTGATGCATTGTGATGGCATCAGTTTCAGAGGATACTGATACGGAATCAGAAAACCACAGGATGGTGATCCGGAAAACCGAATCACTCTCTGTGAAATCCAAAGAACAATACATTGATGGTATATAATAAAAAATATTTCTCCACATGGCATTTATTTCTTCTCACAGGTGCTTGGGTCATAATATATATGAATACACATCTAACCTTAAACATAAATAATGAATTGATTATTTACATATGAATAAGGTTAGACGGTATTCATATATTATGACCCAAGCACCTGTGTTTCTTCTAACAGAAACTAAAATCCCACATTATGTAAAGACAAGATGCTGACTCCAGTGCATGTCTCTTTCTACCCCAAAACTGGTGATGTATCTAGCAAAAATTCACTAAAGACCTTAGTAGAGGGCAAAGCCCTCTAACAGCCCGAAGGGCCATGAGAGCGGAGCTCTCCCTATAGGTAACACATATATACATGTTTAAAAGGAAAATATAGGAAAACAATGAAAAATTAAACCATACCTATGGAACTTGAAAATTTTGGTACTAATGGCATCGATTTGAATACTATCGCATGGACATGTATTTCTCCATTTTGAATCTCGTCTACCCTAGTTCACGTCGTTCTGAGATGTTACATAAAATTCGTAAAACCATGTAAATCTTATTTTCTTAATCATATATAATCACTCCACCATTAACACCATGTTTGTTGTTGTGGTTCAAACGCTATGTTTGTAAATTTGCTAAATAACGACGCTGAATATAACGTCACAATGTACTGTTTACATCAATACGCAAGATCGTAAATACCGAGTTAGTGGAACTCTCTTGTAAAGAAGTCCGGAAAAGCATGTCGATCTTGGGCATTTTTTGTTTATTCAAAACATGGCATCGGAAGACGATTTAACCTCTATGTGTTTTCCACAATTAAAAACATTTTTAAATGAAAGGTGTGTAAAAACATCTGGATACAGGAAAAATGAACTTCTGAATTGAGCTCGCGAAGCTATATATTTTGACGCAAGTTTTTCTCAGCTGTGGGAATTTCCTGGCTGACAGCAGTGGGGAAAAATCCACCACATTTCCATTAAAATCTATCAGTTGTGGATATTTCTGCGTATTATGTTTCTTTCTTGAATCATTACTAGTCTAATGCAATGCAATGTGATAGTACACCATTGTTAAAATCGGGTGAATCGATCACGACAAAAGTTGCACAACTGGTATTATTTACCAACATGCCCAAATTCTCGCATACTCTGGGTCTCGCGAGACTTTGAAAGGGGAAAGTAAAATTTAAAACCAAGACGGAAAAAGTAGTTGCGATCTTGCGTATTGCGTTATATTTCTCGCGTTAAATATATAGGCGGATCAAATATCCAAAATTAGGATGCTTTGATACAGCTCTGTCCTCGTGCTAACTTCGGGTTGTTTTTGTTCTGTTTTGGATATAGATACTAATGCCAAAATTTGTTTGCTTCGCCCTCAAACACGGTCACGCCGTAAAACATATTACCGCGGTATAGGGGGTAGGCCTACCCAATATTAGCTGATTAGAGCGTAGTGTAAAGTGTGTATCGACTATGATTTATAAGATAAGAAAACTTTATTTCAATTCGGATGTATAAAACACAAATAACATAAGCTCTATAGAGCTTTTTACCGAATATAAAACATATACATCAACATCAAAATAATAGAGGGCGGAGCCCTCTCACGGCCCGAAGTAGATAGAATGTTCTATCGCTAAAATGATAATGTCCTACGGACCCGATTTAACGATAGAATGCGTCCTATATACCTGCAATGTAGCAAAATGAAAATTGCACACAGTGCATGTTTCGGTAAAATTATGTAACACATCACTCATATGCATTTGGAAAGTTATTTTAACGACCCACTTGGGCCGTTCTTATTTGCAAATTAGGTAAGCGTTCGTTTTTGGAAAACAGCATGCAGCAGGGTGTTCCGATGGCAGTTTCCGGTAAAATGGCAGTCAGTTCGAATCGAGAAAAGTGACATTTCAAAGTGTTGAGTTTACAATATTATTATACGATTTTTTACAGTGTTAAGGACTTACAAATTACCAATGAGGTTACTTGTATATAAATTTAACTTTAAATGTACGCGTTTATTCTTTGATAAGTTTAAAATCGTTTTGGAGCGATTCCGCAATTTTCTGCTACATTACGGGTATATGGGAGGTATTCTAACTGTGGTGAGGGCCTGTCCCGAGACACAGTTAGATTATTCTAACTAGGCCCGAAGGGCCGTGAGAGCGGAGCTCTCCCTATAGGTAACACGTATATACATGTTTAAAAGGAAAATATAGGAAAATAATGAAAAATTAAACCATACCTATGGAACTTGAAAAGTTTGGTACCAATGGCGTCGATTCGAATATTAGCGCGTGGACATGTATTCCTCCATTTTGAATCTCGTCTACCCTAGTTCACGTCGTTCTGAGATGTTACATAAAATCCGTAAAAGCATGTAAATCTTATTTTCTTAATCATGTATAATCACTCTACGTTTAACGCCATGTTTTTTGTTGTGGTTCAAACGCTATATGTTTGTAAATTTGCTAAATAACGACGCTGAATATGACGTCACAATGTACTGTTTACATCAATTGCGTTATATTTCCCGCGTTCAATATATAGGCGGATCAAATGTCCAAAATTAGGATGCTTTGATACAGCTCCGTCCGCGTGCTAACTTCGGGATGTTTTTGTCCTGTTTTGGATATAGATCCTAATGCCAAAACTTTTTTGCTTCGCCCTCAAACACGGTCACGCCGTAAAACATTTTAAAATATTTCACCTCATGTGGCCCGTAAACAGCAGCTAACACCTTCGTATTTCCATGTTCTATGTAGGCTGAACCATCGGCTTGACTAAAAACTCCCAGCTTACATTGGATTTTCCGTAACTCGTTCGGGTGCCTTCCATCTATTCGAAATCCTTGATCTGAAAGTAGTTCTAGTCCGGCCATGCTACTCACTCCGTAAACTGGAAACCGACAGACGAAGGTAAAAGTTAAAGTCAATATGTGCACCGTTCCGAATAGAAGTAGTCAAATATTGCTCTTTTTGCAACTCCTTGTTCATTGTATGTTATTCGGTGAAAAATAAAACACATCAAAGTTATATTTTTTGTTTTTGTTGAAAATTATTATTAGAAATTGCAGTGAATATCGATATCAAATCCACTTTAGTTAGGACTGATTATGAAATCTGACGAAATTCTAAATAAACATTTTTGATAAATACTATAGTGGAGATGGTCTCACTAAAGTATTTGTTTCTTAGGTTCTATACAATTATTTAAAAGTCTATTCATCTGCAAGAATTGAAGACACATGCATTAATGATATAATCATCAATGGGGACATTAAAGGACACATCGCATGTTTTTAAACTTTTTATTTTTTTCAGCAAAATTAATTCATTTCATGCCTAAAACTACTTTACGTGTGTTTTAAATGAAACAGTTTGCGTAGTTTTCGAGTTTGAAAGCGATGAAATTCAAATCTTGCGATATGCATATTTTCTTCGATATTTTACGCGCCATTATCTGTGACGTCATATGCGACCTCGAGCGAGACGATTTGAAAACAGTTGTTAGCCATTTCATAAACAGATTAGATTTAATTGACAAACAAACAATTATCACATTAACGGCTTGTAAATAACACTGCATTAGGGTGTTTTGTGCCGTTTAAGGGTGTACTTGCTGTCAGTAGAGAGGATTTGGACTGTGTTTTCTTCAATTTTCGAAGGAAGGTATGAGTGACAAGACGTGAATATTTTTTGTCGGCACAACGATTTTGCCATTAAAAAACCCAGTAGAATTGGTCCCTGTACTTTTTCAAACAAGCACTTGGACAAAGACGTAGATAAACTGCGAGAAAATGGTTCTATCGAAGCTACGCACTGTTACATATAGGCCTACGGCATATGCTTTCCGTTCTGCTCTCAAATTCAATACACACTCGCACCAACTGACCTTCACCTTGTAACAACATATAGGCAGAACTTTGCTAGCCGTGTCTACCAACTGGTAGTTTAAAAAAAAAAGAAATTTAAATATAAAAGATAATTGAACTTTCAATTATAAATGATAAAATATGATATTTCCCAACTTTGAATTGAATTATAATGCTTTCATTTTTTAAAGGAACGCGTGTACGTGTTTACAACAACAGCATGCCGCGCTCCCACTTCCTAAGTAACAACGTGTAGATAAAAAATAATAATGATTAATAAAATTTCTTGAATAAATAATATAAAAGTATTGTGATTTTCACAATAAGTTTGATCATTTTTATTATTTTTTTCCGAAATGCACCCGTGACAGTAGTCCTAGCTAGTTGCCAATGATACGTAATCGTATCATAATTTAGGCCTATCTAACTTCTCCAAAAATAAATTTAATAATAATTGCACTGTTTATTTTAGAAAAGCAACAACTCTAATTACAGTTGTTTACAGAAATGATATTACCAAATAGTGTTTAGACAGTGATCCCATGTAAACATCATTTACTCGCAAAATGCAGATTTCATACCCGCTTTCCTCGCTACATTTGGGTCGTTATTTGTATGCACTGGTGGCTAAAAGATATAAGACTCAGGAAATTTGTCAACATCGAAATAAATGTTATCCATGATAAATAAATTAGGCCCCTAAAACCCGAGTTTTTAAACATATCTAACAATACTTTTACAACAAGTTGGTCGACGAAGGTCGCATATGACGTCACTGTACCACGTGACTACCTATCTAATTAACTAGGCTTTTTGAAATCAGGGCTTAGATTTAAGTCCGTATTGTGGCTAATACACGTATCAACACTTCGCGAAAGTTACGTCCCTTGTCCGCCATCTCCCGGATAAAAATCGTATTTCCCTACGTTGGCCTTTGTAATTTTCCTATCTGTAGCTTTGACATCTGTTATTTTTCCATCAATTGCAGTCAACTACAATATGCCCCAGATTGGGGCAACCCATTAACTTGTATGAAAACTTGGTAATTGGCTAAAATTCAAAGTAATAACATCTTACATTTGGTAAGGTAAAGAAGGAAAACTGGGTTTTTCACCGATTGACCTTTGGCTGACCCCGCAAAGGGACGTAACTTGCGGCGAAGTGTTGATACGTGTATTATCGCAATACTTCAGCGAACGAACTATTACAATTAATTTCTATAAGCATAAGGAAGACAAAATACATATAATTCTGTATACTTTGAAAACACGAGATGTGTCCTTTAACTGTGATTATATAACACATCCGATTAAACAAGAGGCCCATGGGCCACATCGCTCACCTGAGTCACCTTGGTCCATATCAGAAGATTTTCCATATATATTTGCATGTAAAACCGTAGTCCCTATTATGGGCCCAAACCTAACCCTGGAGGCCATGGTTTTTGCAAACTTGAATCTACACTATGTCAGAAAGCTTTCATGTAAATATGAACTTCTTTGGCCCAATGGTTCTTGAGAAGAAGATTTTTAAAGATTTTCCCTATATATTTGTATGTAAAACTTTGATCCCCTATTGTGGCCCCATCCTACCCCAAAAGGGGGGGGGGGCATGATTTCAACAAACCTGAATCTGCACTATATCAGAAAGCTTTCATATAAATCTCAGCTTTTCTGGCTCAGTGGTTCTTGAGAAGAAGATTTTAAAAGATTTTTCCTATAAATTTGTATGTAAAACTTTGATGCTCCCCTTGAGGCCCCATTCAATCCCCGGGGTCCATGATTTTAACGAACTTGAATCTGCACTATATCAAAAAAAAAAACCCCACAAAAAAACCCAAACACCCCCCTCCAAAAACAACAACTTTGACCCCCTATTGTGGCCCCATCCGACCCCCGGGAGCCATGATTTTAACAATATAGAATCTGCATTATATAAGGAAGCTTTCAAATAAATCTCAGCTATTCTGGCTCAGTGGTTCTTGAGAAGAAGATTTTTAAAGATTTTCCCTATATATTTGTATGTAAAACTTTGATCCCCTATTGTGGCCCCATCCTACCCCAAGGGGGGGGGGGGGGCATGATTTCAACAAACCTGAATCTGCACTATATCAGAAAGCTTTCATATAAATTTCAGCTTTTCTGGCTCAGTGGTTCTTGAGAAGAAGATTTTAAAAGATTTTTCCTATAAATTTGTATGTAAAACTTTGATGCTCCCCTTGAGGCCCCATTCAATCCCCGGGGTCCATGATTTTAACGAACTTGAATCTGCACTATATCAAAAAAAAACCAAACAAAAAAACCCAAACACCCCCCCCCAAAAAAAACAACTTTGACCCCCTATTGTGGCCCCATCCGACCCCCGGGGGCCATGATTTTAACAATTTAGAATCTGCATTATATAAGGAAGCTTTCATATAAATCTCAGCTTTTCTGGCTCAGTGGTTCTTGAGAAGAAGATTTTTAAAGATTGTCCCTATATATTTGTATGTAAAATTTTGATCCCCTATTGTGGCCCCATCCGACCCCCGGGGGCCATGATTTTAACAATTTAGAATCTGCATTATACACGGAAGCTTTCATATAAATTTCAGCTTTTCTGGCTCAGTGGTTCTTGAGAAGAAGATTTTTAAAGATTTTCCCTATATATTTGTATGTAAAACTTTGATCCCCTATTGTGGCCCCATCCGACCCCCGGGGGCCATGATTTTAACAATTTAGAATCTGCATTATATAAGGAAGCTTTCATATAAATCTCAGCTTTTCTGGCTCAGTGGTTCTTGAGAAGAAGATTTTTAAAGATTTTCCCTATATATTTGTATGTAAAACTTTGATTCCCTATTGTGGCCCCATCCGACCCCCGGAGGCCATGATTTTAACAATTTAGAATCTGCATTATATAAGGAAGCTTTCATATAAATCTCAGCTTTTCTGGCTCAGTGGTTCTTGAGAAGAAGATTTTTAAAGATTTTCCCTATATATTTGTATGTAAAACTTTGATCCCCTATTGTGGCCCCATCCGACCCCCGGGGGCGATGATTTTAACAATTTAGAATCTGCACTACCTAATAAAGCTTATCTATAAATTTCATCTTTTCTGGCCAAGTGGTTCTTGAGAAGAAGATTTTTTAATGACCCTACCCTATTTTTACCTTTTCTTGATTATCTCCCCTTGGAAGGTGGCCTGGCCCTTTATTTTAACAATTTAGAATTCCCTTTACCTAAGGATGTTTTGTGCCAACTTTGGTTGAAATTGGCCCAGTGGTTGTTGAGAAGAAATTGAAAATGTGAAAAGTTTACAGACGGACAGACGGACGGACAGACGGACGGACGGACGCCGGAATACGGGTGATCAGAAAAGCTCACTTGAGCTTTCACCTCAGGTGAGCTAAAAATGAGTGATATCATAAGTGATCAGGGAATGTCACAACTTATCTCTAAATGTACGCATTTTACCGAAAGTTCTGCAACCCTGTTAGAGCTATTGATTGTTAATAATATATAATGTATCGGTCAGCCGGGTTCGATAGCCGGTGGCCAGATAGCTCAGTTGGTAGAGCACCTGACTAGAGATTCAGGGTACCCTGGTTCGAATTCCGGTCTGGTACGTTGCATTGTCTCCCTTCCTGTTACATTTGGTGCCGTAGACCACACCTGGAACTGACAGGTGAAAATACCTGCCAGGGGATAAAGATCCTGGGTTGATGTCTTCAGGGTGTGAAGACATTTAAGGTGTGCACAATCCCTTCCTGTTACAATATTATCTATAGATATTATTGAATTTTCAGGTGTTGGGGATAACATTCTCCCGAACATAGTAAGATATCACTGTCGACGTTGCGCACGCTATTGGTGTCAATTTTGGTAACGTCAAAATGACGTTAAAAACGCATCGTCATAACTAGTATTAAAACTACCCAAATCTCATACAAGAACTTATGAAGAAAGATAGAGTCTTTTTCCAAAACAATTTTCTCCGATATTACCAAACTCACTTATAAAAGAATGAAAATCTTTGAAAAGATGTTTTGCGTGACATAACGTCGGAAGAAACTGACATGTTGCTACATGAACTCGCAACCAGCGGTGTAAAAGTCAATGTGTCTTTTTATTTTGCAATACATATGGATGGATTTTTTAATGCTTATTATGAATTGTTAGAATTTGCACAAAACTCACAATCCCGGACACCCAGTCATTTTCTTGTAATTTACAGTTTTTGCGAACTCCTAGAACAGCCGTTTGAATCCTGACCGCGTCCGACCTAAGACAAAAACAGAAGGCAATAATTGCTCTTTCGCAAAACGTTGGGCATTCAGAAGTGAGAGTTGGGGGTCTCTCGGGTGAGAACTTTTAAAAGCCGGAGGTCTATGGAGCGCCAAATTAACATAAACTCAAATAATTGAAGATATCTTCAATTATTTGAAGATATCATCAATTTAATTATTGCTCTCTTTAATTGAATTAATGCGCGCATTAAATCAATTATTGCTCTCATCATATGAATTAATGCGCGCTTCAATTCAATTATTGCTCTCATCAATTGAATTAATGAGAGCAATGATTGATTTAATGCGCGCATTAATTCAATTATTGCTCTCTTCAATTCAATTGATGAGAGCATCAATTGAATTAATGAGAGCAATAATAGATTTGATGCGCGCATTAATTCAATTATTGCTCTCTTCAATTCAATTGACGAGAGCATTAATTTCGTAGAAATATTGCTCGCAATAATTGATTTAGAGCTCGGTATAAATAATATGATGATCTCTTTAATTCAATTGAAGATATCTTTAATTATTTACAATGCTTTTGTATAAGGAATTAATGCGCGCATCAATTCTTTTAAAGAGAGTAACAATTCAATTAAAGAAATCATTAATTCAATTGTGGATATGTTGAATTGAAGATATCTTTAATTATTTAGTTGCTCTCTCTAAAAGAATTATTGATCTCTTCAAATGAATTAAAGATATCATTAATTCAATTGAAGAGAGCAATAATTGAATTAATGCGCGCATTAAATCCATTATTGCTCTCATCAAATGAATTAATGCGCGCATCAATTCAATTATTGCTCTCATCAATTGATTTAATGCGCGCATTATATCAATTATTGCTCTCTTCAATTGAATTGTAGCGCGCATCAATTCAATTGTTGATATCATTAATTCATTTGAAGAGATCATTAATTCAATTAAAGCGCGCATCAATTCAGCTGAAGAATTAATGCTATCATCAATTCATTTAATGCGCGCAATAATTCAGAATTGAAGATATCATTAATTATTTGAAGAGATCTTTAATTAAATTGTTGCGAGCATCAAATGAATTGATGATATCTTCAAATAATTGAAGATATGGAGCCCCAAATTAACATAAACTCAAATAAATGAAGATATCTTCAATATTTGAGTTGATGATAGTTTGGCGCTCCATAGAATTGTGCTCCTTTGTTAGCTGACCTGTTTTTATATTCATATGAAGCAAAATTTATTCAAAAATCTCTACGCGAGAAGAAAAAAATCTCTTGCTGTTTCCTTGAACTCGACATTTAAATATATTGATGGCGTTTTATTTTCATTCATCTGTCGATTCGATGTATCCCAGTGAAATCGAAATATAGGACACCACAGAGCAGTCCACTTCTGCTTCATACTTTAGATATTTTATTGAAAGTAGATATTAACGGCAAATTAAAACTCAACTTTATGACTACAACTCAACTTTATGACAAATGAGATGATTTCAGCTTCTCCATCGTCAACTTTCCATATTTATGTAGCAATATTCCATTATCACCTGCATATAGTGTTTATATCTCTCAACTGATTCGATACGCAAGAGCTTGTTCTGCGTATGGTCAGTTTTAAAATCGAGGTAAGCTACTGATAAACAAGTTGATGGTACAGGGGTTTCAACAGTCTCGATTGAAGTCAGCATTTCGCAAATTCTATGGTCGTTATAACGATCTAGTTAGTCAATACAACCTATCATTGGGTCAAATGCTGTCTGATCTGTTTCATACCGATTGTTAGGCCATTGTTAGCACATTGATTTTGACTACGGATAACTCTGTTTACCTGATCAGGATATAGGGCTCACGGCGGGTGTGACCGGTCGACAGGGGATGTTTACTCCTCCTAGGCACCTGATCCCACCTCTGGTGTGTCCAGGGATCCGTGTTTGCCCAACTATCTATTTTGTATTGCTTGTAAGAGTTATGAGATTGATCACTGTTCATTATCTTCACCTTTCACTGACTCAAGGATGGGTCCAAATTAGTATTATCATATTAATGTTACATATATGGCAAGCCAAATTCACAAAAATGAGCTAAACAAAGTTTCACAGTTAATAAACTAGGTTTATCGACTGTAAACTATAGTTTACGGACCGTAAACTATAGTTAACGACGTTAATCTATATTTCACATCTGTAAACCATAGTTATCAGATAATCTATGTTTCACAAGCGTAAACTATAATTAACAATGAAAACAATCATTAGCGATTGCAAAACATAGTTTATCTGATAAATACGGTTTCACGATTGTAAACTACGGTTTACAAGTCTGATAAATATAGTATCACAATTTGTGAAACTAGGATTAACAATTGTGAACTATAGTTAACGAATGTAAATTATAGTTTACAAATGTGAATCTGTATTTATCAGCAAAATCTATTGTTAACGTTTATTTAAAGACAGATAAACATGGATTAGTATTTGTAAACTATAGTTTACAACCGTTAAATATAGTTTTACGGATAAAAACTATAGTTAACGAATCGTTAACTATAGTTAACGAATCGTTAACTATAGTTTACAGTTCGTAAACTATAGTTTACAGTCGATAAACCTAGTTTATCAACTGTGAAACTATGTTTAGCTCATTTTTGTGAATTTGGCGTGCCATATACATATATCATATCACGTAAAGTCTTTCATCACTGTAGGCACTGTAACGAAAGATGTGATCTGAAAACTTATACATGTACTTTTGTTGAATATTAGTATTCAAAACAGTAAAAAAAATTCTAGATTCCATTGGTCTTTGGATTATTGATACTTATAACTAATACCCAGGTGACCGATAAGGCCTCTGAGCCTCTTGTTAAATTCACAGGCACCTGAAGTATGGATATTACCCCACCCCCCACCCCCTTTTTCATAATTTTTTTTGGTGGCAATAATTTCTCTGAAATGTATAAATTTCCAGTCTATCTCATCCCTCTTTCGATTCATGTAATCGTTTCACGCTTTTTGTAAGCTTTAGAGATTGGCCTTCTACCGGTATAATAAAATACACACGGTAAGAAACAAAACAAACAGGGGGTCCCCGTTTCAGGGTACATTTTCCAAGTAATTACAGCGGTACCTAAGGAATTTTGGCGAGCGGCAGGTCGGGGAGATGTCATACTACAAGTCTCTTCAACTCAAAACCCATCTTATCTCTTTTATTTGACACAATCTTGCGTGCATTGATCGGACAGGGCTTGAACCTCTCTTCCACTGGCAGCCAAAAAGGAAGGAGGTCACATAGTACGAATTTGATTATTCGCGGACCAATCACACGACACGTTATAAATTCGTACTCTGTGGCCTCCTTTGGTTGCTTACCGAGGGAAAATGTAACTTTAAAAATTTATAAAAAGATTGTTCATATATAGGGATTTAACTTTACAAAATGATATAAAGATATGTCATGTTGCGAGTTATCTAATTTTAATGGATGCAAATAGAGAATGACAAAATAAACAGAGGTTTGGGGAACCTAGTAAAGAAAAGCTGGAAACAAATTACATTTTTTAGCGAATTTGATCAAGGAAATGCAGGAAGTGTTTACCCTGGTGAACTGATGAGTAAAGGAAGTTTATTTTCGACGAAATGAAATGACGCACAGCGTTAATTTTCATAATCTTATTTCTAAATAGTAACGTTCAATGCCATATAAATTGCCTGGCTCTTGTTCAAATTCAATAGTTCAGGGTTTCGGATCATCACGAACTCTCATGTTCAAAGATCATTGATATGTATGGAAATATAATGAATGAAACGCTATTTGATTGGTGTCACTTATAGTGCGTTAAACATTTAGGTTAAATGGTCAGAAACGTGCCACTTTATTGATTAAAAAAAAAACACCCTTGGTAAGTAAACACATGTATACCCTACTATTTCATTTCGTGGAAATCAAACTTCAAATATTTGTGTCTAGGTCGTCAAGTTCTAAATTAAGCCCGTGTCCCAAAATTGATATACATGTACTTTATGAAGGGTATAAAAAGAATACGTCAAAAGGTTTCCATACGCAAGTCTGTAACATAAAATATTAATTTTTGTTTGAACCCCCCACCTAATTCATTAATTAGGTGTTAGTTTGTGTTTGCAATTAAAAAAATGTTGCCTCAAGCAAAGTAAGCTTCTAATTATGACAATATTTGAAAATTAGTTTGTGGTGGTGGTTACTGGTAGTACAGTGTTAGGTGATTATGAAAATTATTTCCGTTGGAAATTCGAAGATCTTAAATGTGATTGTTCAATAGCTACTTAAAGATAGAATATGCTGAAATCAAAATTTTGTTACGTATGACAAATATGACGTATCTTCAATTTTTCATCTACACATTTTCAATTTTCAATTCTAGATTAGGAGGGGATAATTATATAGATTAGGAGGGGATATCTAAATTAGGAGGGGATATCTAGTTTAGGAGGGGGTATCTAGATTAGGAGGGGATATCTAGATTAGGAAGGGATATCTAGATTAGGAGGGGATATCTAGATTATGAATGGATATCCAAATTAGGAAGAAATATCTAGATTAGGAAGGGATATCTAGATTAGGAAGGGGTATCTAGATTAGGAGGGAATATCTAGATTGGGAGGGATATCTAGATTAGGAAGGGGTATCTAGATTAGGAGGGGGTATCTAGATTAGGAGGGGATATCTAGATTATGAAGGGATATCTAGATTAGGAGGGAATATCTAGATTAGGAGGGGATATCTAGATTATGAAGGGATACCTATAATAGGAGGGGATATCTAGATTAGGAGGGGATATCTTGATTAGGAGGGGATAATCAATGGAATTTTTACCAAGTATAAATAGAAAAATTATATGCTGATTTTCATATCAAAGTTATCATTTTCAGTTGTTGAGCCAAGCGACATTACGCCTTTCTTTTTCTTTGATATTGAGATTCCTGGTAGACGATCACATGTTGGTATAAAGGTTGAGAAGGTAGAAGTAAATGTGGCAATGTTATCGTTTAATGGAAGCATTCCAAAACAGAACTATCAAAGCCTTAGTTTGTCAGACTTCAGCAACGTATAATCATGGACATATCTAATTTCATTCCATATTTTAATTAGAGTCATATTGTGATTATTTTACAACAATTCAGGGGAATCTAAATAGAAAATTATTTCCCCGTTCATTCCACCTGAAAATCCTAAACCACAGTTTTCATAACCATATGAAATTCATACCGTATTTTTCAGAAAATTACTTACATTGTACGTGTTCATTATAATGACTTTATTTGCAACTACAACATATCATTAGGTCGCATGCTGCCTGACGTGTTTCATACACTGTTTGGCCGTTGTTTTAATGAAAGGCGAAGATAACGAACAGTGATCAATCTCATAACTCCTACAAGAAATACAAAACAGATAGTTGGGCAAACACGGACCCCTGGACACACCAGGGGTGGAATCAGGTACCTAGGAGGAGTAAGCATCCCCTGTCGACCGATCACACCCGCCGTGAGCCCTATATCCTGATATTAACTAAAGATTACTCCGTTTTCCTGATCAAGATAGAGGGCTGATGGAGAGTGTGATCGGATGCTTACTCTTGTTAGGTGTCTGACCCCACCTCTGATGCTTCTAGGTGTCTGTTTTTTGCCCTGTTCTCGATTGTGTATTACTTGTAGGATTTATGAAATCAAAGTTCATTATCTTCACCTTTTTCATACATCAATAGATTTTCAAAGATATTCTTTCAGACGACGTTTAAATACATTAAAGACCATATATGTAGTTTACTCTCTGTTTAACAAACCAAACATCCTTGTTTATTTTACGAGATAATTACATTCAATGCCCTTTAATATATTAAATTGATAATAATTTAATTCATTAACATGTGATTTTACAACTGTATATAGCTCAATGAAAAGATGGCCATGTTTACAAGAGAAGTCACTATTGAATGCACTCGACGACTAGAAAACATTACAATAGAAGCGCCATAACCAAACAGAAAGGAGCACGAGACATATGTGTCTTCAGTTAAAACAATAAAGATCAGCAAAAGATGCCTTAACATATATGTTCCTAAAGGCAACAACTACTCATTGCCACAATAAGCTCTGATTGCATGCATAACTTTTCATATTTATGTAGCAATATTCCATTATCACCTGTATATGGTCTTTATATCTCTCGACTGATTCGATATGCAAGAGCTTGTTCTGCGTATGGTCAGTTTAGAAATAGACGCAGACTACTGACAAACAAGTTGATGGTGCAGGGGTTTCAACAGTCTCGTTCAAAGTCAGCATTTCGCAAATTCTATGGCCGTTACAACGCTCTAGTTCGTCAATACAACCTATCATTGGGTCAAATGCTGTCTGACGTGTTTGATACCCACTTGTGTTCTTGGCACACTGATTTTGACTACGAATAACTCCGTTTATCTTATCAAGATGTAGGCTCACGGCAGGTGTGACCGGTGTCAGACATAATTGCTACATAAATATGAAAAGTTATGCATGCAATCAGAGCTTATTGTGGCAATGAGTAAAGAGTGAAGATAACGAACAGTGATCAATCTCATAACTCCTATAAGCAATACAAAACAGATAGTTGAACAAACACGGACCCCTGGACACAACAGACGTGGGATCAGGTGCCCAAGAGGAGTGAGCATCTCCTGTCGACCGTTCACACCCGCCGTGAGCCCTACATCCTGATCAGGCATTCGGAATTATCCGTAGTCAAAATAAGTGTGTCATGAACGGCCTAAAAATCTGTATGAAACATGTCAGACAGCATTTGACCTAATGATAGGGAGGTATAACAAAATTCTTCTACATAGTCCAGCTAGACATGTCATTACTTGTGATGTGAATATAGTTGAAAATGAGGACATGAAATCACCACGGATATTCTAAAATATCCGAAATCCATAGAGCCCCAGGCCCCCAACCTCTCAAATGACGACAGAATGTTTTTTTCTGTTCTTTTTTTTTTTGTAGAAGATTACGTCAGACGATGGACATAGAATCAGAATGCTGTTAAACACAGTAATTTTTCGATGACTGATCACAAGATATGAATATTTTCGAGTTCCATTTTAACTGAAGAAACAGCGGTCTATGATTAAAAAACACTTAGTGTTGAATTTATTCTTAGGAATGACGGTGTAAAGTATTGAAGAAAAACCTCATTATTTTCATAGCATATTTAGAAAACGAGAAATAGCAATGTCAATTCTATAGAAATTTATCGCCAACTTCCTTACTGACAACGATCGACGTTGTTTATTTTACTACAATAAACCTCTTAATTTTTTTTTTACTGTGATACGTCTTTCGACATTGTAGAATTTCATATCGTTAGTATTTTTTAAAGTGAAGGTTTCTTCGAATGAAATCCATCGATCTTTCCGCCCCCTTCCAATTTCAACGTGATTTTCGCATTAAGATATTGTTCGATACCATTTCAAGACTTCAGAGAGTTTTTAAAATCACACGTGATACAATTTTAGGACTAAGCAAATGTGTAGAATTGAAACTTTGAGTTACTTTCTTACAGACTGAGTAATTACTTTCAACAGATTTTCACTTCTAATTCGATTCTCGATCCCGGTACCGCATCAAACCTAAAACGTTTAACATGGGTAGTGACTGTGTGGTCCTTTATTAGCTGAGCTGTGTTATATTCTTACGAGACAGAATTTTTTCAAAAGGTTCTGCATGAGAAGAAAACAAAAAACCGTTTTTTGTAGCCTTCAACTAGACATTAACACAGACACCAAACACATAAATCTATTTACAGGAATCATCTTCATTCATATGTTGATTCAATATATCCCAATGAACTCGAAATAAAAGACACTAACCAACAGAGTCTTCCGCATCTGTTTCGTACTTAGATATTTCATTGAATATAGATGCTGACGGAAAACTAACAATTCAACTTGGGGCCTCCGTGGCCGAGTGGTTAGAGCATTACGCTCAAAATCACACGGCCTCTCACCTCTGTCGGCGCGGGTTCGAATCCCGCTCGCGCCGGTAAGTGAGAAAGTTTCCCAGTTTACTTTCGGAAGGTCGGTGGTCTCTTCCCAGGTACATCGTATCTGGGTTCTCTCTTCCACCAATAAAAACTGGGCGCCACCATATAACTGAAAAATTGTTGAGTGTGGCAGAAAACATCAAAACAAACAAACAATTCAACTTTATGAGATACGGAATAACTTCAGATTCTCCTTCGTCAACTTTTAACATTTCCAGAATCTCATGCATATGGTGTTTACATGTATGTCTTTCTACTGATTCAATACGCAAGAGCTAGTTCTACGTATGATCGGTTTCAAATCGAGGCAGGTTACTGACGAACAAGTTGATGTTACAAACAATGCAGCAGTCTCGTTTAAAGTAAGCTTTTCGCAAATTATATGGCCGTCATAACAATCTAGTTTGCCATTAAAACCTGTCATAGGGTGAAATGTTGTCTGACGTATTCCATACTAATTGTAGACCGCTCTTTACACATTAATTTTGACTTCAGATTACTCTGTTTACCTGATCGAGATATTGGGCTCACGGCGAGTGTGCCTGATCGGGAGGGGATTCTTACTCCTCGGCACCTGATCCCACCTCTGGTGTATCCAGGGGTCCGTGTTTGCCCAATTCTCGGTTTTGTATTCCTTATACATGTACGATCTTTCTGCTTTCAATTTGAACCATATTGAAAAGGTACATGATGAGATACTTTGTCATATTTCAAAGACCTGTGACTTTCACTTCTGACACCGGAGGATTGGTGAAGGAAAATGTGAAGATAACCAACAGTGATCAATCTCCTATAGGTGACTCTCGATGAACTTCGATCTCTTTACCCTTGATTTTCTTTTTATACGCCTGTCATTAGATGGGACGTATTATGTCATGGCGCTGTCCGTGAGTCTGTCCGGCTGGCTGGTCGTCCGTCCGTCCGTTCGTCCCAGGTAGTGTCTTCCGGACTTTTTTCTGTAACGGATGCATGTACAACTTTGAAATTTGGTCACAATATCTCCCTTAAAAATTGTAAGAGTGAGTTTGCATTTCAGCTGGATTGGTCCATCCTCGACCTACTTTAGGGCTATAAATAGGTCAAACAGTTTTCCGGACTTTTTTTTCGTTACAAATACAGATATTGCCCTGAAATTTACACATAAAGATTCCTTTCAGAGGAATACGATTTCAATTTGCATTTCAGCTGGATTGGTTCATCCGTCCGTTACCTACATTAGGACTAAAAGTAGGTCAAATAATTTTCCGGGCTGTTTTTTATTATGGATATATATATTATCCTGATATTTAGTCATAGGCTTCCTCTCGGAGGAATACAAGTTCATTTTGTATTTCAGCTGGATTGGTGCATCTTAAAAAAATTTGATCTACTTTTTGGGAAAAATAGGTCAAACAATTTTCTGGGCTTTTTTCATTATGAATACAGATATTGCCCTGATATTTAATCAAAGGCTTCCTCTCAGAGGAATACAATTTCAGTTTGCATTTCAGCTGGATTGATCTATCCTTGACCTACTTTTTGGAACAAATAGGTCAAACGGTTTTCCAGACTTCTTTTCATTATGGATACAGATATTGCCCTAATATTTAATCAAAGGCTTCCTCTCAGAGGAATACAAGTTCAGTTTGCATTTCAGCAGGATTGGTCCATCCTTGACCTACTTTTGGACTAAAAACGGATACAGATATTGCCCTGATATTTAGTCAAAGACTTCCTCTCGGAGGAAGACAAGTGCAGTTAATATTTCAGCTGGATTGGCGCACTACGACCTACAGTACTCTAGAGGTAGAAGTAGATCAAACAGGTTGAATTTCACTGTCCGACGGGCGTATATTGTACTGTTTGCGATTCTCTTGTTAAATATTTGTAGAACAAATACATTTTATCAGAATAAAACTGTTTACCAATTTTTTTCATACTAGTGAATGAAATGCCAGCAAAAGACCTATTTCTGTTATGCACAAAGTTTGATTAAATAAGATTTCGTTAACACTTGTGACGTTACATGCATTAAGGTGGAGTTACCTTAAAACAATGGTTTCATATCACTGTTGGCGTTGCCACGATGAAGAATTCTCAATGAAAACAACTTGGTTTCATGCATGGTTCAAAATTTGTGGAATGTCACCAAAAGCTGATGACGTCTCCATGAGTGAAAAATTCTGGAATGGGACTTTAAAAAGAAGCAAAACTTAAACTAATCTTTTGTCGGAAGCATGCACTATTGTTTTTACCCATGTCCATTTGCTCTGTTCCACATAGGGTAGACGATTTGTTCCGCTAACTCCCACGACCTATACATGGGTTTGATATACATATTAAGGCTATTCATTTTGTGCGAATTTACAAATTTTAAAAATCTGTTGAACTTCGTGATTTTAAAATTTGATATTATTGCCTCCGAGGGAATTTGTTTATTCTTATTTCTATTTATGGTGTTCGGTGTTTGTCACGTCATAATCTCCCTAGCGCAACGTTTCATATGTTGTATTGTTATGACGTCTTTAACAATCAATTCTTTATTCTCCTTACCAATAGTACAAGGTATTGAGAAAATACATATATAAGTATTCATACAAATATACAATATGATGTGTTCACAATATATACATATGTACAAACTGCAGCAATATAAACAAAGTCATTATAGAGGGGACGGAGTATGATGGATAGCTTTTAAGAATTTACATAATTTTCTTAACGTGACAATATTGTCAGAATTAAAAATAGATATTATTTGAAAACGATCTTTTAAAAAAAAACCACTATGAAACATGAAGTGTATTATTTGTAATAAAATGTTTTCATAGGACATTTTCCAAACACAACCATCGTTAGTTGTTCTAGAATATTCTACTTTTCACTAAATGTATTTTATAATCTATTTTTCAAGACTACTTCGTTCAAGCCAACTGCGAGGTATTTTTTCTCCTGTTTTTGATGGTTAATATCATAGAACGGAGAAGAAAAACTAACACAATTATAAAATATATCAATGCAGAATTTATATGTTAATGATCCCTGTTCTGTATGAACTGAGTCTAAAAAGTATTGATTTTCTCACCAGTAGATATAATCAATGTGTATTGAACCCTAGTTTACTATCTATAAATACGATTGTGGAATGTACATTGTCTCATTTGAATTCGTAGAAAATAAACTTCCTTAGCTTTTTCCGGTGACCGGGGTAAAATATCTTGCAGTTACATGTATTTAAATGTCACATTTTATAACATGCTCTTAAATGTAATCGTTTCGAGCTTTTCTTTACGGGTTTCCCCAGGTTTCTATTCCAGTAATTAGGGGTGTTCAATTAAGACGTCTACATAAGTATAACCTATACGACGCCGCATGCTCGACTTTAGAAATGAAAATCCTCGGTATTTCGGACATTTATGAAAACACGGGGGTCCATGTCATATAGTAGGCATTGCAAAACGATCAAGAACCCTCAAAGTTACGGCCTTGAACGTTACAGATTGGAAAAATTCGTGACACGAGAACATAAAAATAAATATTTTTTAAATTTGTATTTTTAGGTAGTTCGTAACATAATATATACGTGTATCATTTTATAAAGTTATCGTCCTTTTCACATTTATATGTTTGCCGTTCGTTAGCAAAGGTGAAGATAATGAACAGTGATTGATCTCATAACTCCTGTTAGCAGTACAAAATAGAGAGTTGGGCAAACACGGACCCCTAGATATACCATAAAGCGTTCGTTATTTTCACCTTTCATTTGCATAGTTTTGTATGTATTATTCAGCACAATATCAATTGGAAAGTGTGTAACGACAAAGGATTTTCTCTTAGGGATATTTTGTTATTTGTATCACTGATGTACTATGCATGATACAAATGAATATAAGTACTGTAATCAACTCTACATAGTTTTATTGCATTTAATTATATTTGGTCACATCGAAATGGGATAAAAGTTATAATCTCCGTATTGTGATTGAGGCAATAAACCCAAGAAGTTTTTGAAGGAGAAAATTATTACACTCCAAGCATCTCTGAACACCTTCTCACAAGTTTCCTTTGTCCAGCTGTAGGAGATTCGTCCTCCACCTTTGATAGTAATTCTGAGTCTGTTTTCGCCACTTCCTGACTGAACGATAATAGGCTCATCAAGAACGTCGTTTACATAGACCACAACCTTCACATTCTTGGAGCAAGCTTTTACGATGTCATTTATTGCATCACGGAGCTCGTAAAATCCTTCTTTCATAACCTCATGTCCCTTGAATTTTTGTTTTATCCTATTGAAAGTCTCAAAAAGTGATTCATCAGTGATTTCATCAAAGATTTCCTGCAAAATTATGTATACAATTATAGTACGTATAGAGTAAAGAAACACCTGTTTGCATGCAATCCCGTATATCCCGAGTAAGCTAGTAAATATTGGTCCGTGGACATCAAAGTGTGGATAAAGTAGCTAGCTTTGGCTGAACTGAGAACAGTGTGTAATATATTAATACATTATCATTTTTTTGGGGGGGGGGGGGGATCTCGGGTTCAATCCCGGCGCCGCGTCAAACCATTATAAGATACGTTTAATATAGGTAGTGACGGCCTTCGCCAAGCGCTCGGAAGTAGAAGTGAGCCACAGCTTTTTCGGATATAACCTTACCAAGAAGTCCATGGGTCATAACGCTCACCCGAGTCACATTGGCCTTGCTGTTGTTCAGCTGTTGTAATTTTTAAAACATTTTTTAAAAACTTGTTTACGACAGAATGCTGTGGTAAAATTCTCGTAAACAGCCATCCAATCAGATTGGTCAGTGCTACCGGTAGTATGGTCAGGTGCTGTGTTCATTTCATTGAAATCAAACAGCCAATCAATGAATAGTAAGTACGGGTGTTCATTTTATGAAAATCTCACACGCTCAGTGAAGCGAACTGTCATGATGTTGTTTGAACGAAAAAAGAGTATGTAGTTCTCTACCAAATTTGTAAATTTCATGATCCCAGGGGTAAGGGTGGGGACAAAATTATTAAAGTGATTATTATCTTTATCATTTGAAATACTTCTTTAATTCTGCAGATACTGTATTTACAACGAATACATATTTAGGAAAAGCAGAAAGGATGTACAAAAATTGTGAATTTCACAACCCCACGGTTCTGACTCTAGGGTGGACCCAAAACAGTCATTTAGTGTTAATTATTACGTAAACCATTGGCGGATTTAACGGGGGTGCAGCCGGCGCACGCCTCCTTAAATTTTTCAAATTTAAGGTAGAAAATTTTAGGGTAAATCGTGGTCTCTTGTATAGAAAAATGTAAACGATAAAAAAAGCAATAATTTCTTCCACTATCGGAGAAATAAATGACAAAATCTTTTGATTTATTGAATTATTTTTTATTTGGAGAACTTGCATTTTTTGCAAAAGCCCTTAAACTTTGCGTCATTTTATTAATTTCATCTTATTAAAAATTATAGAATATAGTCTAAATTACTACATGTTGGAGACATATTTCAAGCCTTAAAAATCTGTAAAAATCCAGGAGCTTCCGGGGGCTTCGTTCTCTGGGCCTCCACCAGGGCTTCGCCCTGGACCCATCGTGGGCCTCAAGGCGGCCCCCACACCCCCTGCCTCATAAAGTTGCCCCCCCCCCCCCAACTGTCATTCCTGAATCCGTCCCAGTAAACTCCTTCATCGGTATAGGCACATTCTCTTTTACTGCTGTTGAATGAAAGCCTTCAAAGGTGAAGATAATATACAGTGATCAATCTCATAACTCATATAAGGAATACAAAATAAAGAGTTGGGCAAACACGGACCCCTGTGTATACCAGAGGAGGGATCAGGTCCCCATGAAGAAGCAACCCTTGTCGACTGGTCACACCCGCCATGAGCCCAATTTCTTGGTCAGTTAAACGTAGTAATCCGTAGTCAAAATCAATGTGCCAAGAATATTAGAATTTAGCCTAGATATGCATAACAGGAATCTTGTTATAGATTTCATAGCCCTGGGGGCTAGTAAAACTTTTAATTAATACTCAGGTGACCAATAAGGCCTCTTGTTAAAAATCATTCCCTATATATTCTCATGTAAAACTTTTATAATTGATTGTGGCCCCACCCTAATTCCGGAGCACAATATACACAAACTTAAATCTGTACTACATGTACCTGGGGATGATTGGATATTGATGTGACTAATCAGGGTACTGCTGTTCTTTACAAGATTTTTACCTGTATATTCCCATTGACCTCGTATTATGGTCCCAGCCTACCCCGAGGGACCATGATTTAAACAAACTTGAATCTACATTATGTCAGGAATCTTTGATGTAAATTTCAATCATTCCGGCTCATGGTTCTTTAGATGATTTATATATAGACAAAAAGGCGATTAGAAAAGCCTAAGTGAGCAATAAAGGCAGATTCCGTGTCACGGTAGTGTTAGGACGATAAAAGCCAGCACTGCTACAGTCCTGAGTGCCCTGCATAGGTAACAAGAGGCCCATAGGCCACATCGCTCACCTGAGTCACCTTGGTCCATATCAGAAGACTTTCCATATATATTTGCATGTACAACCGTAGTCCCTATTATGGCCCTAACCTACCCCTAGAGGCCATGGTTTTTGCAAACTTGAATCTACACTTTGTCAGAAAGCTTTCATGTAAATGTGAACTTCTTTGGCCCAATGGTTCTCGAGAAGATTTTTAAAGATTTCTCCTATATATTTGTATGTAAAACTTTGATCCCCTCTTTTGTGGCCCCATCCTACCCCCAGGGGCCATGATTTAAACAAACTTGAAATCTGCACTATGTCAGAAAGTTTTCATGTAAATATCAGCTTTTCTGGCTCAGTGGTTCTTGAGAAGAAGATTTTTAAAGATTTTCCCTGGCCATGATTTGAACAAACTTAACTCTGCACTATGTTAGGAAATTTCATATAAATATCAGCTTTTCTGGCTCAGTGGTTCTTGAGAAGATTTTTAAAGATTTTCTCGATATATTTGTATGTAAAACTTTGAACCCCTATTGTGGCCTCTTCCTACCCCCGGGGGCCATCATTTTAACAAACTTGAATTTGCATTATGTCAGAAAGCTTTCATGTAAATATCAGCTTTTCTGACTCAGTGGTTCTTGAGAAGAAGATTTTAAAAATTGTCCCTATATATTTGTATGTAAAACTTTGATCCCCTATTGTGGCCCCATCCGACCCCCAGGGGCCATGAGTTGAACAAACGTGAATCTGCATTATGTCAAAAAACTTTCATGTAAATATCAGCTTTTCTGGCTTAGTGGTTCTTGAAAAGAAGATTTTAAAAGATTTTCCCTATATATTTGTATGTAAAACTTTGATCCCCTATTGTGGCCCCATCCGACAACCGGGGGCCATGATTTTAACAATTTAGAATCTGCACTATATCAGGAAGCTTTCATATAAATCTCAGCTTTTCTGGCTCAGTGGTTCTTGAGAAGAAGATTTTTCCTATATATTTGTATGTAAAACTTTGATCCCCTATTGTGGTCCCATCCAATCCCCGGGGGCCATGATTTTAACAATTTAGAATTTGCACTACCTAATAAAGCTTATCTATAAATTTCATCTTTTCTGGCCCAGTGGTTCTTGAGAAGACGATTTGTTAATGACCCTACTCTATTTTACCTTTTCTTGATTATCTCCCCTTGGAAGGTGGCCTGACCCTTTATTTTAACAATTTAGACTTCCCTTTACCTAAGGATGCTTTGTTACAACTTTGGTTGAAATTGGCCCAGTGGTTTTTGAGAAGAAGTAAAAAATCTTAAAAGTTTACAGACGGACAGACAGACAGACGGACGGACGGACGCACGCACGCACGCCGGAATACGGGTGATCAGAAAAGCTCACTTGAGCTTTTAGCTCATGTGAGCTAAAAATGACGACAAGCAAGGTGTACTGAGGACCTGCCGATATTCTATTTTAAGGTAGGTAAATACTATTAGAAATTTCTGTCAATCAAATTTTTTTTTCATTTAAATAACTTTAACAACTCATAAACTAACTAAAAACCCCATATTAGACATACGTTTGCGGGTTTATTTTTATACTATGTGCTACAGAGCATATATACTTCCAAATGCAAAAGCCAAATTTTAACACAAGAATGCATGATCTCATGTTTTATTAAAAATATGCACCAAAGCACATCATATCAAGCTATAATATATAAAAACCAATAGCTATTCATTTACTGAGAGAATTTTTAAAGATATTCAATTGAAAACATACACAATTGCTGTTTAATCTGCTCACATCCTTCAGAAAAAAAATCACAGAATATCGCAATTTTGAAAAATTCTCAAAATCTAAATTGTTTACATGCCAGTTTTTCTTTTAAAATATTTAGAATTATATCTAAGGTTAACAAAAAACATATTTTACCATAGTTGACCAGAGATATTTTGCAAAATGGTCTCTTGAATACGTAAACCCCCATTTTTAAATTTAAGTTTTACAATTATTCTTTGCACACTTTGAAAATAGTAAATTGTAACAGCAAATACAGTCTTAAAATAAAGATTAACAGAATATGACGATATATATATATATATATATATATGTGTGTGTGTGTGTGTGTGTGTGTGTGTGTGTGTGTGTGTGTGTGTGTGTAAAACATACTGAAAATTTTGTCCTACCATACAATTAGAACACAAGGAGTAGGGGGGGGCACCCCCACCCCTTCCTTTTTCTCACAATTTTTTTGGTGTGTGTGTTATTCTTTTTTTGTTTGGCTATCGATCATATCATACATAAAAATACCTACATGCTATCTCATCCTTATAGAAAAAATAAACATAGTGTAACATATGTGTAGATTCTAGCAACTACAGCTCATGTACAAATAATTTTGTTTCTTGAAAGTACTTGTGAAGAAGAGTTCAAATATTCAACAACTTTGCTGATGATTTATAATTCTGGGTTTCTTTGAACCAAACACAAACTCACTAAAAACAGTTTGAATTCCACTGTGAGGGTCACGCCTATGTATGATTTTTAACTTGTTCAGGCTTAGATTGCAAGCTATGAGTCTTTTAGAGATCAATGTAGATATTACATTGCTTTGTACCATTGGAGCTAGTGAGGACTTGATACTATAATAATTCATGGTAAATATATCTAAAATTCACATTTGAATGCTAAATTTGACTAGTACAGTTCTCGTAAACTACAAACATCAGACATAGAAGTTATAACTGGAACTTTCTAGTCGGTGTTTAAAATTTAAAACCGGATACGTAAAAGCACGGACTTTCCTTAACTCGAATCCACACGCGGGTTTTACTCGAGTGAATTGTTTTCGAATGGGATGTAAAACAATAATTATACAAACAAAGAAATCCTTCTACATGTAGTTAACAACCGCCGCGGTGGCCGAGAGGTTAGAGCGACAGACCGAAGTCGTTAAAACAGGTAGTGCCAGAATGTCACGGGTCCTCGGAGATTCTCGAGCGAGACGTTAAGCAAGATACAATCAATCCTTCTAGTTAACATATTTATGCAGGCGTTTCATATACCGTGTACATCGAGATATTTATTAGTATTCAATGTACAATTGTAAGTATGTATCGTTTGTAATACTTACGCCCATGTCGTCTAATAGGGTATATCAATTAAGACAGAGCCAGCATGTTGTAATAAAGCGATTGGTATTCCAAACCATCTTCACAAGTCAAGGGTTATTGATTCGTTACCTCGCACTAACGTTAGTGCGAGGTAACGAATCAATAACCCTTGACTTGTAAAGATGATTCCAAACGGGAACGGGTGGTTTCGTCCCGATTACATATTCGCACTAAGTGGAATCGCCTCAAGTGGTTTCGTCCCCATTTCAGTGCAGGTAACATTTCACAAAAAAGGTGTAAATTTAAGGCGTAACCTAGGCAGAGTAACTAATTTACGCCAAAATTTAGGCCAGCCTAAATCGCATTTCACAAAGGTGCGTAATTAGCGAGCTCGCTCCAATTACACATAAGAGTCACGTGATATGCTCTTCATCAACTGAAAAAGATGAGTAGTACCCATAGCTTTAGACGGTCAACATTAGTGTAAATTAATGTAAATTTGACCGGTCTCTGAAAATCCTTTCTCTTCCTATCTGCCGCTGTCTGCGTTGCTTCAAAATAAACACCGTCGCCATTATTCGTTTAGATGTTTACAGACTAAGCATTACACCTAGTCATGAACAGGTCTAAATTTAAGCCATAAATTTAGTCGGGTGCAAACGTAGTCTGTTTTATGAAACGCAACTTTAGTCCGGTTTTATGATTTAGTCCTGTTTTTACGCCCTACTAAGCTAACGCCTGGTCGTTCGCCTTTTTGTGAAACGGGTCCCAGGTAACATAAGGTAGAAGATTAGGTGATAGTCGAGTAGTTTCGCCCCAATGTATCAGTCGAGTGGTTTCGCCCCAATTTACCTGTGCAGAATCCAGTCACAACAAACTACTGAGGACGGAACAGGTAAAGTTGCGAATCCACTCGGTGCGAATAGGTAATGGGACGAAATTACTCGCATTCCTTTCATACGAAACTTCATGTGCAAACGTGTTTTTTTAAATCACCAATATTAAAAACTTGTACGCAAGCAATCTTCCAAACAAAAGATAAGTCTGCAAATGCAAGATAAAGGTATTGAGTAATGATAACAACATATTGACGTCTAAATGACGGCTAAGCACACAGGGAAGTAAATAGTGCATTACCTTGCGCTAACACTACTTAGCTTTTTTCCAAAACAACTGTCCAAATCTCAAAGTGAATTTAATTCTAGTGTTTTGTGTACAGGTAGCATTATTCAGTATTTTTATAACCAAACTGTCCTTGTGATTTTATTATCAAATGGAAATACATTTCTTGTCAGGTAAATTGGAAAATTGTTTTGCATATACATGTATCCAGGACGTGTTTCGACGCGTTCGAGCAATTAATATGCACTTAGGTAACACTGCCGTTCGCTTCAGATAAGTGATGTGACTGTTAAACTAACTCTCTATCACTATTAATTTTGTATTGCTTACCATCTAAGTGTGAAATTTCCAAAATGAAAATGGTCTGAAGGCGTCAGTCCAAATATTCAGCTGAGCCTAAATCTCAACCGAGATTACCCTTTACCCTGCACATACATTGTACATGCCTCCTTCTTTGATTCGCAAAATCCTGTGCAGTACAATGATACATGATGAGGACTGGTTATGGATATACGGTAGTCGCTGTACACTAAGATATAATACATGATCACATGGATAATGTCAGAGGAAGTAGGGGAAGAGGCCCTGACTGTTTGTCAGAATTCAACAAAGGAAGATCATAAAGATTGATCAATCTCATTCAATATTATTCTTTATTGTCCTTGAGTTATACAACTCATCGGAATACATCTAGTACATGTACATTTGTATACACAATATATCTAATTGTATAAGATAAACAACAGGTGAGTGGACAGGAGAAGATAGGAGGAGAATAAACACAATGAAAATAATATATATGTAATCTATGGAAAGCCGTAGGGTACCCCCACTATGGAAAGCCGTAGGGTACCCCCACATTATTATTATTTTTCCTATATAAAATACCAAAATTATAATCTCTTCCAAAAATAAAAATTTCCCCCTATTTGCCGATATTATTATTATATCGCAGCGATAATAATAATCTGTCCCGATTCTCAGATACCAAATTATAATTTCATCCCCAAAATAAAAATATTCTTCATTTATGACATGACATTATTATAATTATAAATATTGCCGCAATAATTATAAAAACTGACCCGATTTAAAGTCACACATTATCTTTATAAATATAATCTTTCCACCACAATAATAATTACTGAACATCGCCAAGCCAAGCCAACAATAATTATCTTTTTTTATTTGAACGCTACAGAATATAATCTGTACTGACAATAATAATTCTGGACCAGCCAAAAAGACAAGATTATTATTGTTGGTGGAAAAGATTTGGACGCTTGAAACAGAAAACGTTTGTCTGAATCGGATTCACAATAATAATATCCGACTTCAGATTGGCAGATATTATATGAAGCGTGAAGGCAGATATTATTTCATGCGTGACTGTGCAAGCGGTTGGTCGAGAGGGAAATCACGTGACGTAGTTTCACTTTGACTTTATTATGGAAATGATTGTTTGTCGAAAAGGTATCCTGGTATGTGTTTGTTTTGGAGGATGATAAATGTGAATAATTCAATGAATAAATCTTTGTTGGAACTGGAGTATAACATTTTATATCTTTGTGACATGATAGATAGAAAGGGAATTTTATCAAACACACTGGCCAGCTGCACAGGCAGTTTTTTTTTTCGTAACACAGGCCACCCTAGGGCTTAATTACGCAAAATGATATAGGGCTCACGGCGGGTGTGACCGGTCGACAGGGGATGCTTACTCCTTCTAGGCACCTGGTCCCACCTCTGGTATATCCAGGGGTCCGTGTTTGCCCAACTTTCTATTTTGTGTTGCTTACAGGAGTTACGAGATTGATCACTGTTCGTTATCTTCACCTTTCATGGATCTCTTTAATCTGTGCTTTATGTTGATTTCTTAATGTACTGAATAGGGTGTCATCACATGAGGTGTCCATTTCTGGTACAGGAACAACCCTATCCGGGGAGTGGGCGTGTCAGTACTAAGTAGTACCTCCACCGCTAAATCCCACATCATTTTGTATACATGACCATTATGACACGCCAAATTCACAAAAATGAGCTAAGCATAGTTTCACAGTTGATAAATTAGGTTTATTGACTGTAAACTATAGTTTACGAACTGTAAACTATAGTTAACGATTCGTTAACTATAGTTTTCATCCGTTAAACTATATTTAACGGTTGTAAACTATAGTTTACAAATGCTAATCCAAGTTTATCTGTCTTTAAATAAACGTTAACAATAGATTTTGCTGATAAATACAGATTCACGTTTGTAAACTATAATTTACATTCGTTAACTATAGTTCACAATTGTTAATCCTAGTTTCACAAATTGTGATACTATATTTATTAGATAAACTATGACTTGTAAACCGTAGTTTACAATCGTGAAACCGTATTTATCAGATAAACTATGTTTTGCAATCGCTAATGATCGTTTTCATTGTTAATTATAGTTCACGCTTGTGAAACATAGATTATCTGTTAACTATGGTTTACTGATGTGAAATATAGATTAACGTCGTTAACTATAGTTTACGGTCCGTAAACTATAGTTTACAGTCGATAAACCTAGTTTATCAACTGTGAAACTATGTTTAGCTCATTTTTGTGAATTTGGCGTGCCATAGACCATCCTTCTGCTTAGATAATTCACAAAGGTGGTACTAAGTACACATACGTCATGTAGTTAATTGTTTCCCAGCTATTTACAAAACCATCTAAGGGTGCATACAATGTATAATTAAGGAGGTACCTTGCATCGTCATAATGACTGATTTCCTTTTAAAACATGGATGAAAAAAAATCAGTATCAGCAACATTTATCTATTCCTTTTTGGTACTACCTAGCCAAGTAGCTCAGTAGGTTAGCAAACTGACTGCTGAGCTGTAGGTTGTGCGTTCGAGTCCCCAGATTTCTACTAAAACTGCATTTTTGACATTAAAATGAAGTAAATTTGAAAATTTTCAATTTCAAAATATTGAACATATCCTTAGGATTACAAGGAGAAAGCTTTAAAAACCCTGGCTTATATTTGCCATGATTGTCATGCAATAAATTTGTGCACGATTCAGTTATTGCTTTTCATTAATGTAATTGATGTGTATATCAATGTGGTGGAGATACTGCTCACATTCAGATTTGGAGCTCAGTATAAATGATATCTAATTAATCTGTTTTTGTATAAGAATTAATGCATAGAAATGTTCAATTGATGATATCTCTAATTATATAGTTGCTCTCTCTAAAAGAATTATTGCATACATCTGCAGTCAATTAATGTTATATTTAATCCAATTGTAGAGAGCAATACATCAATTACAGTGCACATTAAATGAATTATTGCTCTCTACAATTGAATTGTAGCTTGCACCAATTCAGTTGTTGATATCATCAATTCATTTGAAGAGAGCAACAATTCAATCATAGCGCACATCAATTCAGCAGAATAATTACTGCTATCATCAATTCAATTAATGTATGCAAAAATTCTGAAATGAAAATATGTTAAAATTATTTGAAGAGATCATTGACTTGTTGCATGCTTCAAATGAATTGATAGTATCTTCAAAATAATTAAAGATGCCTTAAATTATTTGAGTTTATATTGATTTGGCACTCCATACAGCTGAGCCAAAGACCTCAATAAGCTTGTCTGATCAGAATGTCATTGTTGCAAGTCCTCTTTCAATTTTTCATTTGGCATTTCAATGAAACTTAGTAGAAAGTATCTTTGAATAAAGAACTTTTAAGTTTGTTCATTTCAGGTTCTATGCCACCCCCAAATGGGAAATGGACCTTATATCAATTCATGAAATATAATAAAAACCAAAACATGTTAAAGCATCTGCCATATTCAAGTGGTCCAGTGTTTCTCAACAAAGAATGACTACCAGAAAACCATCCATATAAGAAGGTTAAACATTTTTTTTCCATTGAGACGTACCGGTAGTACATACACAAGAAAGATATTTCATTGAACTGAGAATCAATTCCAAAATACTTTTAAATAATTGTTATAATGAGGGTTTTAGGAGAAATCAACACCAATCATGGTTCAAAGAGTTATATTGTCTTAATCACATTAACCCTAAAATATTTAAACAATGTCACATGGCATAGTGTCTAAAACATATATATATACAAGTATGTGGATGCATACTGTAATTTACATTATAACAACCAACATGACTATTTAAGATCAGAACCTTGCTTTGGCAACCATAGTCTATTAAAGCACAAACACTTGAAGTATCAAAGACAATTCAATAAATACATGTATATAATTTATTACACAATCATACATATTTGACATTAATAATACATATCAGAAGGTGCTAAACATTTTGAATATATAAATGCATAGCAAATAAAAACAAGAGGCCCAAGGGCCTAGAATCGCTCTTCTGATAAATTGTACAACCCCACCATTTCTATTCTTAGCCTATTAGTATTCTAAATCTTTAGTTAAATCCTAAGAATTCAAAAAAAGTAGGTCAATGTGACCTACTTGTTGGTTTACACATTTTGAGAACCCAAGAAATATCAACTGACAAAGTTTGATGATTTTAAGCCAATTAGTATCTGAATATTGAAATATAGCTGTCAAATTCCAATCGTAGGTCATGTTGACCTACCTTTTGGTCAGCGAACTCCGAACATGCAAGACCCATCAACTGACAAAGTTTGATGACTGTAGGTCAAATAGTATCTGAAATATATAAATATAGCCGTCAAATTCCAAAAGTAGGTCAAGGTGACCTACTTTTTCGTCAACACCCTTCAAACATGCAAGACCCAACAACTGACAAAGTTTGATGACTGTAGGTCAAATAGTATCTGAATTATATAAATATAGCCGTCCAATTCCAAAAGTAGGTCATGGTGACCTACTTTTTGGTGAACACCCTTTGAACATGCAAGACGCATCAACTGACAAAGTTTGATGACTGTAGGTCAAACAGTATCTGAAATATATAAATATAGCCGTCAAATTCCAAAAGTAGGTCAAGGTGACCTACTTTTTGGTCGACACACTCCGTTGACTCAAGATGCATCAACTGTCAAAGTTTGATGATTGTAGGTCAATTAGTGACTGAAATATATAAATATAACTGTCAAATGCCAAAAGTAGGTCACAGTGACCTACTTTTTGGTCGATACACTCCGAAGACTCAAGATGCATCAACTGACAAAGTTTGATGATTATAGGTCAAATAGTGTCTGAAATATAGTAATTTAGCTGTCAAATACCAAAAGAAGGTCACGGTGACCTACTCTTTGGTCGACACAAACCGAAGACTGAAGACGCATCAACTGACAAAGTTTGATGATCCTAGGTTTTACAGTGCCCAAAATATGCATCTAAAATTGAAAATGTGAAATTTGAATATCTGCAAAATTAAAAAAGTAGGTCACTGTGACCTACTTTTTTTTTTTTTTTTTTATAAATATGCTTCAAGGCCTCAAAATGCATCAACTTACAAGATTTGATGATTCTAAACCTCTCGGTATTTGAAATAACAACTTAAAATATATCTATAAATGATAAGCCATAAAATTCAGAAAGTAGGTCACGGTGACCTATTTTTCAGTTGACGCATTTCAAGGTCCCATGATCCACCAACTGACAAGTTTTGATGATCATAGGCTTCAAAGTGTCCAAGATATGCATCAAAATTAATTTTAAAATAAATACCTGCAAAATTCAAAAAGTAGGTCACCGTGACCTACTTTTGAGACAACTTGACACAAGGTCCTAAGATGCATCAACTGTCAAAATTTGATGATCCTAGTCCTTATAATGACTAAAACATCTAAGATTTAAGGAATTTAAAAAAAATTTAAATTTAGGTCAACTTTGAAGTGACCTTGAGACCATGCCCTTTGCCCCAGGGTAATGCCTTGAACAATTTCTAATCTACAACATATCCTCATCCTTATGTGTAAGTTTGGTGATAATCTGCCCTGTGGTTCTTGAGAAGAAGATTTTTTAGCAACCACTACTTTTGTTTGTATTTTCCTGATTATCTCCCCTTGTTAAATGGTCACATCCCTCTATTTAGTATGTATGAAAGCCCTTGGGCCAATGATACCCTGTAACAAATTTGAAAAAAATTGGCCAAGGGGTTCTTGAGTTATAGCCCTTTTTCTAAAAAGTTTACGCACACCGCACAAATGGCCATAGCATTAGCTCTTTGAGCCTTTGGCTCAGAAGAGCTAAAAATTTCTGTAAACTCCTGTGGTTAGCAAGTTTAACAGTACAAAGGTATGGCTTGGACAAAAGTCATGGATGTTTTTTTAGGGGATGGTGGAGTGGGATGGGAGAGTTCAAAGAAAAAATTCTGTTCATGAATAGCCTTTAGCATTCATACCAAATGAAATTCTGTAAAGCTCCACATTTAAAATATTTCAAGGATAAAAAAACACCCCCAGAAAATGTGAATACATGAAAATGTATCTGATTAGTTAAATACATAAAACTATGGAACAGAAATCAGCTGGCAATAAAAGCAAGTGTACAAAGTCATGGAAACAAATGTATATTCTACAACATCTTATGATGTTAAAGAATCTTCAAATGCATCATGCACTCCCTCAGATATATGTAGAGATGATGAGTAGAGGTCCAGTCTCTCAAGGTGTCAGGCAAAGGCAGATCATGCTGATGCAAAATAGATGTTGCCACACATGTAAAATCTTCATCAATATCTTGGAAATTGTTTAAATACGAGTCTTTGTAAATGAGGCGCTGTATTTTGTTGAACTGCATAGAAGTATTGTGAAGCACCTAAAATAGAAAAAAAATCTATTATAATTGCACAATGAATCTCTAGACATATTCAACATACCCAGTATATAAATTGAACAAGAGGCCCACAGGCCTAAATTTATCGGTCACCTGAGTACTAGTGAAAAATTATCACTACTCCCAAGGGCTATGGAATCTAGAAATAATTTCCTGTTCTGAAATCTAATCTAAATTTTAACATTCAGCAAAAGTATAAAACAAGATGTGTTCTTACAACTTCAACGCCCTCATAAGTGCATACATTAATGAAAGGCTTCACATAATACAAGAGATGTTTGTAAAACACATATGCCCCCAGGGTGCAAAATTGAAAAGAGTTATACACACACATCATTTAATTGATAGTAGTATCATCAATGCAAAATATTGAGCGGACAATATCTTCCTATGTCAAGAGTGGATTGACCATGTGACCTCAAAATCAATAGGGGTCATCTTCTGAAGATATACCAGTGTACCAAGTTTGATGTCTGTTAAGCAAAGGGTTCTCTAGACATTAAGTGGTCAGTGTATTCCTATGTCCAGTTTGACCTTTGACCATTTGACCTCAAAATCAAAAGGGGTCATCTACTCCTTAGGATGTACCAGTGTACCAAGTTTGATGTCTGTCAAGCAAAGGGTTCTCAAGATATTGAGCAAACAGTCTATTCCAATGTCCAGAGTAGATTGACCTTTGACCTGAAAAACAATATGGGTCCTCTTCTCATAACCAACCCACATATGAAATATCATTATGATCAAGTGAATGGTTCGCAAGATATTGAGCAGACAACATGTGGTCTACCGACCGAATGACAGGTGCAAAGCAAAATACCCCTCTTCTTTGAAGGGGGGCATAATAGGTATATCAACATTAAAAGATTATACTAATTTGGACCCATCCTAGAGTCAAAACCCTGGGTTGTGAAATTCACCATTTTTTGTACATCTTTTTCTGCTATTCCTTGGTATAAATGCATTTAGATTTTCTACAGTATCAGCAAACTTGCACATAAACACTATATTCTAAGTTTGGCCCCACCCTGGGGGTCAGAACCCCTACCCCAGGGACCATGAAATTTACAATTGTGGTAAAGACTTCCTGCTGCACATCTTAATGCATTAATGTTTCCTAAACGTGCGGTTCTAGAGAAGAAGATTTTTGAAAATGGGTCAATTTTGGACAGTTTTTGCCCCACCTCTAAGGTCCTAGGGGGCAGGAATCCTAAAATTTACAATTTATGTCCCTCTTGTCCAAAAGATGCTTCATACTAAATTTGAAAAGAATTGGACTGGTAGTTATCAAGAAGAAGTTAAAAATGTTCAATTGTTAACACAGGACAGCGGACGACAACCAATTTAGTATCAGGGGTCCGTGTTTGCCCAACTTACTTATATGAGTTATGAGATTGATCACTGTTCGTTCATCACCTTTCATTGTAATTCCAACCTAAGGGTCATGACATAACCTAACTTCAATTCACATACTGTATACCAACTTCTATTCATGACGATTAGTTGACAATTTAACAATTTACAGCTGGTTCTCTGTGACCAATATTCGCGACCAAGATAATCTTAAACAAATACAAAATACAATAATGATAAAGTTCTCGCAAACTTCACGAAAATTTCTCAGTTTACAGTATCATGGGTATGCCTCAATATCAATATGACAAACATGACCTTGCTATTCTGGAAAAGAACCTTTTTAAAAGATATTCCTTTCTGAATGCATAAACCTACTTCATGGGCCACAAATTGACTAAACTTGAATCTACACTATGTCGTCAAGCTTTCATGAACATTTCAACTTGTCTAGCCAGTGGTTCTCAAGATAAAGATTTTTAAATGACCCCACCTATTTTTGCCTTTTCTTGATTATCTCCCCTTTGAAGGATGGGTAACCCTCCATTTAAACATCCCAATTATCCAACTTTGAAGGATTATTTGTGCCAAGTTTAATTGAACTTGGCCAGGTGGTTCTAGAGAAGATAAAATGCAGTTTACAAACAGACAGATAACAGACAAGAGGTGGTCAGAAAAGCTCACTTGATCTACTAATAATAAATATATCATGTCACTGTGTGCGTAAAATCTCACATAGATATATACATGTAGCACTATTTTATTTGTGTTACCTTGATTTGCTCCAGATTTTCCCTAAGTAACTGAATTGCCATTTCCTTCTAAACAGGATTCAATGAAATGCTGCAACGATTCCATTCTCTGTTCCAGGATCCACACAGATCTTTTGAGGACACCCTTAAAAAATATGACAAAATCTCAAACTTTAAACTTCCATGCATGGAATTTTAACATCAGAGCAGATTCTGTCTCATTTCAATTCTTGTGTAAAGGGACTGTCGAGGGTAATTCCACACATTTTATATCCAGGTCCAAAAGGAAAACAAGTTCTCAGTGTTTAGAAATAATTATATTCTGTTGTAGTTGAACATATATGTTATAGATATAAAACATTATCTTATGAAATCCAAGGGCAGTGGTGGGTTTAAGGGGGGAGGGGGGATCCAAGGGCAGTGGTGGATTTAAGGGGGGGTTGCAGCCGCCCCCCCCCCCCAATAAATTTTCAAATTTAAGGTAAATCGTGGTATCTTGTTTAGAAAAGTATAATAAACGATAAAACTGATACTTATTTCACCTTTATAAAAATAGAAAATAGTACAAATGACTTAAATAGGAGATGTATTTCAAGCCCTATAAAATCTGTAAAAATCCAGGAGCTTCGGGGGCTTTGCCCTCTGGGCCCCCACCAGGGCTTTGCTTTGGACCCCCTGGAGGCCTCAAGGCAGCCCCCAGACCGCCTGCCTAATAAAGTGGCGACATTAATATTTAGTAAATATTGTTAATTGAAACTGAAGCAATTTTTTGCCATTGGTGTAACATGAGGTTAAAGATTATGATACTTTATCAAATTATCAGGAACTGAATTAGTTCTCTGATTGGTCCAGACTCTCTTTCCAAATGGGTGTAACTCAGAGTGAGTTCACCTCCAATGAAGTTCCAGGAGGTTTATTCGGGTTTCCCTCTTAAGAAACTGTAGATTTGCTTACAATTTTATTAACCAATCAAATTGCACATTTTAACGGATGTGTCGTTGTGAAGATACACAATGGCAGACGCCAAGTATCAAAGAGACAAAACACCTTTATTACTTATTGATGGAATATTTATTGTTATAATACTCTTTTCCACTTTTTAAAAACAGTTTTGATTCAGAAACTGTTTACATATACCCAGTAATTATGGTGGGTTTTTTTTTTTTTACACAACACATCTTCTTTTGTGTTTATATTTGCTGGAGGCGGGAACTATATAGTCTATAGTGTCAAAAATGTTGTAAAATTCCTGATTATTCAATAAAATGTTTATTGACTTTTGAATTCAGTCTACTCTGTCTTGGTCAACCAATACCCGACTAGTTCCATATAGTTACGAGAAGACCTCATTAAAAGTCAATAATTGTATAATGTGATCAAGCAACTACGAATAGGAGAGAGCAATATCAGTTACATACAACAAATGAATTCTACAGTATATCTACAATTGAATTTAACTTTCCTAAACATTTATCACCATAGAACATTACAGACCAAAGGGGGGGGGGGGGGAGGGGAGGGGGGGGGGGGGTAGTGGTATTATTTGGTGAACAAAAGTTATTTTCCTTCCATTTAACATGACTGCATTTCAATTCACTGCCAAGGGGGGGGGGGGGGGGTCCATGAACATTTTCATAGTAATGTAAGTTAAACTTTATGTTAAAAAAAATAATAGGAGGGTCCCCTCCCCCAATACTATGTGCCTGGGACTGTACAATTTAATTACATTCTAAAATATCATTATTGTGTCTCCATAATATACTATATAGATCTACAGAGAGACAATTGTACCGAGATGTTTGCCCCCCCCCCCCCCCCCCCCCCATTCTTCGACCCCACCGAAAGCAACTGGATGACTGCGACAGTCTGAATACCCTTGCCTTATTTTATTTTGAGGACAACAGGCTACTACTACTAGCGACTAAATTGTGTCACTTATACTTCTATCAGTGATAGGGTCATAATATACATGTAGTGATTCATACATATTTATCTATCGGAGCATTTTCAAGCTACAAATAAATGATGGGGCTACAATGGCTTGAACACTCTTTCAAGAGGAAGATGCTGGTGACATCAGTTGTAACAGGGAATTTAGAATGAATTCATTAAAACCCACTGATAATGTCCCTGTACATGACCCTATGACCCTAGTCTGAGAATATATATGGCCAATGTTAAGCTTTTTAGAGCTCCTAACAGATGATGAGGTACCTGACCGTTGCACATAATCACACATGTATGTTATTGTAGCCTTACCTCTATCCATGAGTCAATAAGTTGAATAACGGTTAGGTCTGTCAGTGCCGCTTGCATCTCTCAATGGGGTGCTTCTTTTCGTCACGCTTCAAATAATATCTGCCTTCACGCTTCAAATAATATCTGCCTTCACGCTTCATATAATATCTGCCAATCTGAAGTCTGAGATTATTATTGTGAATCCGAGTCAGACAAACGTTTTCTGTTTCAAGCGTCCAAATAATAATCTTGTCTTTTTGGCTGGTCCAGAATTATTATTGTCAGTACAGATTATATTCTGTAGCGTTCAAATAAAAAAGATAATTATTGTTGGCGATGTTCAGTAATTATTATTGTGGTGGAAAGATTATATTTATAAAGATAATGTGTGACTTTAAATCGGGTCAGTTTTTATAATTATTGAGGCAGTATTTATAATTATAATAATGTCATAAATAAAGAATATTTTTCTTTTGGGTATGGAAAGCTATGGAAAGCCGTAGGGTACCCCCACATTATTATTATTTTTCCCTATATAAAATACCAAAATTATAATCTCTTCCAAAAATAAAAATTTCCCCCTATTTGCCGATATTATTATTATATCGCAGCGATAATAATAATCTGTCCCGAATCTCAGACACCAAATTATAATTTCATCCCCAAATATGGAAATTATAATTTGGTGTCTGAGATTCGGGACAGATTATTATTATCGCTGCGATATAATAATAATATCGGCAAATAGGGGGAAATTTTTATTTTTGGAAGAGATTATAATTTTGGTATTTTATATAGGGAAAAATAATAATAATGTGGGGGTACTCTACGGCTTTCCATAGTAATCGCTTTATGAGATGCATATGTTATTAGAAAAATACTATAATTACATTATTGATTTACAATGCTAAACTTCATATTTTCACAGCTTGAATTAAGAATTTCCCCAAATTATTGAGTTCTTTAGTATTTTCTACATTAAGGAGCTTAATTAATTTAAAGACACTTGGTTTTGTGTGATAAAAACTCTTAATATATTTCTTTCTCAAATCTTTGTAAAATGGACATTTCAGGATGAAATGAAACTCATCTTCTATATCATTATAATCACATAATTTACAAAGCCTCGCAGTCCTTTAAACATTATTCTGCCTGCCTTTTTGAATATTCAAAGAATGTGAAGACGTTCTGAATTTAATGATAATTTTTTTCTCTTTTAAGTTGATTGGTCTTTTGAGATATGATTGTAAACAAAAGTTATCTTTTAGATGTTGATAAAAAACACTTTTTGGTGAATTTGAAAGAGATGACATTAAGTTTTGTTTGTAAATATCCAATATTCTGAATCTCATAAATCCTATAAAGAATAAAAACAAACACGGACCCTTGTACAAATGTTATTTGAAAGCGTGTGGATCGGTTGTGACATTTTTGCATCATCTTAATCTTTAATTTTCATATACATCAGTATTAATTTATCAATTATGGTTTCCAAAATTAAGTAACGTCCCTACATGAAAATGGACGTTCTTTCGATTAAAGTCAGCCAATTCATAACATGTTTTGAAGAAAGAATATGTGGATTAGTCACATTTGTTTTTATATTTAGGACTTTAGCGGTAGAGGACAAGTAGATTGACATCGGGGATATGATTAAGTCACACGTCCTAACTCGTAATTTACTTGACTCATTTAGAAAACATTATATATCACTGACGATCTTAATTGAACTGACTAGGGATACCATAGGACGTCATCTCATCACAGCTCGTAATATTGTCAGGTAGGTATGTTACGCTACGTAAACCTCAATGTAATTTCGGGTTTTCTGTATTGAGTGCATGTTACTATCACTGGTTCATAGTTTCTTAAATCTTGTTTTGAACGTTATTTTAAAGTTTTCAGTGGACATTCTAAGAAGAATGAGAAATCATATATATAATAATGGGAGATGTGTATTTCATTGAATAATTAGGTGATAGTTAATTATCATCAATGAACGTTGCTAGGAGTTCATGAACAGCCTCATTGGCATACATTTTTATACCGGAACATTTTTATACGTTATAAAATACGAGTTGAATTTAGCTAAGCACGTACAATGTAGATAACGGACCGTGCCGTTACGGGTATATTCAACGTTCTACCTGTAAAAACAATATTACAATACACTAGACGAAATAAACACTAGACAAATAAACATCTTTAGATATCTCTGAAGAAAATTGATATTGACCAGACTTGCTTGTAACTGAGTTGCATGTTTTAATATTTGCATATTATATATTTATACAATATAAACAGGATGCCGTCATAAGATAGTCACAAGGTAACTTGCTGTTACAAAGATTCACTAAGTAATAAATGTCCCCGGGGTTATACCCAACACCACCTTGTATAAATGGTGAAATATCTTGAATATCTGTCCATGGGTCTCTTGTAGAAGAGAAATGATATTCGGCTCCAAATTGGGTCCAAGATGGAAATTCTGAAACCCGATTGGACCGGTCGCGGTAGCTCAGTGGTAGAGCGTTCGCTTCGTAACCCGGAGGTCATGAGTTCGATTCTCGCTCGTACCATGGTCTCGTCAAACCGAAGACGTAAACATTGGTAAACGGTAGGGATTTCTTCTTCGCCAAACGTTCGTCATTTAGATTTAAAATAGGAGGTCGCGTGTTGTGGCAGGTGTTGCCACATTAAATACCACCCACTGCTATGGCTGCAAGCGTTTAACATACATGTAGGTCTAAATTTGTGGTATTTCCCACACAACTGGTGACATCTCAATATGAGTGAAAAATTCTGGACGGGACGTAAAACAGTCAATCAACCAACTGGTTTTATTCTTGGTGGTAATCCGTTTGGCTACTGAGGATGCAACTGAAAAGACAGACACCATCCGTTCCATACGCTTTGCAACATAAGCATTGGGATCTTCCATCCAGTGAAGAAAGACTACATCAATTGACAGTCGAGCCAAACATAAGATTGTGTATAGTCGGTCCTGTGACATCATTATTAGTTGCCGTGTAGGCTTGAAAAAGTAGTGTAATGTATGACTTCCAGTTAGATTTTTGTTCAATTACTAATGTCGACAGCATTCTAATCAGAGCTTGATTGAATATTGATTGAACTTTCAGCAGAGCTGTTTCCCATTTGGTAATAAGGTGCTATTCTGGTTTTCTGAATTTCCAGCATCTTACAGATTCCTTTGGTTACTTTTGATTCAAAATCCCGTCCTTGTTCACAAAAAAAAAAAAAAGAGTTGTAATGAAGAAGGAAGTTTTCATATAGAATCTTTGTATATGCTGTCTGATTCCTGCATGGAATGGGTTAGGCGAATTTTGAGCATTGCAGGCCAAATGTAAACTAGGCTTCAGTCACAAGTATCTCTGACTCATCAATAACAGATGCTTCCTCCATGCATAGGATCGGATGTATACAAAATCATTGACAATACGTTTGCATTTAGTTTCATTTTCGCAGCAATTCTGATCAGTAAGTTTCATTTCTTATAGTTGAATTAACATTTTGCAATTATCATTCTTCGATATCCTGAACCGAAAATTTCAAGCTTCATCATTTCATGATTTAGATTCCTTATCCGACGTTTGTGTATTTTATATAAAATAAGTTCTGGAGAAGGTTCCCCGTCTCTTCCGACACGCCTCAATGGTTTGATAAAGCTAGTATCTATTTCATGCTGGGGGGGGGGGGGGGGATTGTTCTGTAAATCTCTGAAATTTATCCCAATTTCTGCAGAATCTGTATTCACTATCATAGATATATTTCCAGTTTCTGCTTGCATGTCTTTTCTAATAGACATATTCACGTCATCAGGAGCTTTACTATGGTACACATTTACTAAAGGTAGAGTATGACAGGAGTCTCGGACCAGGGTACTGTACATAAAAGAACACTCCTTAATTGTGTTGCAGATAATCAGATGTTTGGGAAAACTTACACATTCTGATTTTAAGCCATTGAAAATAAACCAAAAATAAAACCCACTTCAGAATTGTTCTCAACTTTTCTTGCAGAAGATCTTTTCTCTGCCTGGACCTTTAAACTCTGACGCATGACTTCCCTTAAAACAGAGGTTTCTCATAATCTTGACTCCAATAATGGGACTTACTGTTGCTGTTAATGCAAGTACTGCTGTGAAGTTCTTTGATTCTGGAGAGACATTCCCCCAAAGGGTTCTCCTAGTTATACGTTTTACGCATACAAATGTAAATAACTATTCACCAAAGTCGTAGTATATCATGAATGAACAAATAAAGAAATATACTACTTTGTTTGTATTGCTTATAGGAGCTACAAGATTGATCACTGTTCGTTATCTTCACTTTTTATACTATATATCACTGGGTCAAATGCTGTCTGACGTGTTTCATACCAATATTGCTAGGCCGTTCTTTACATGCTGATTTTGACTATGGATTACTCCGTTTACGCGATCAAGATATAGGGCTCACGGCGGGTGTGACCGCTCAACAGGGGAGGTTTACTCCTGCTAGGCACCTGATCCCACCTATGGTGTGTCCAGGGGTCCGTACTTGCGCTACCCTTAATGTTGTATTTTTTAATAAGAATTATAAGATTGATCACTGTACATTCTCTTTGTTTTATCATTCTCCTGAAGTGCGTACATAAGTCGTAATTTTATTCGCTAAATTTCTTTTATCAGTGACCGTTTCTTTTGCATAACCGTAAAGGTGGCGCAACGCATTACCGTTTATTTGGAAGACATATCGGACAAGGGTTTATAGTCAACGGAGCAGACCAAACACCCCTCAGTAGACTGACCACCCTTCAGTAAACCGAAAACACTTCAGTAGACCGAACACCATTCAGTAGACAGTACACCCTTCAGTAGACCAAACACCCTTCAGTAGACTGTGAACCCTTCAGTAGACCGAATACCCTTCAATAGACCAAACAACCCTCAGTAGACTGAACATCTTTCAGTAGACTTCACACCCTTCAGTACACAAAGAACCCTTCAGTAGACCGAAAACCTTTCAGTAGACCGAAACCTCTTCAGTAGACCGAACACCCTTCAGTAGACTATGAACCCTTCAGTAGTATGAACACCCTTCAGTAAACCGAACGCCCCTCGGTAGACCGAACACCCTTCAGTAGACCAAGCACCCTTTAATAGACTATCAACCGTTCAGTAGACTAAGCACCCCTCAGTAGACCGTGAATCCTCCAGTAGACTGAACACCCTTCAGTAGACCGTGAACCCTCCAGTAGACTGAACACCCTTCAGTAGACCGTGAACTCTTCAGCAGTCTGAACACCCTTCAGTATACCTTGAACCCTTCAGTAGATCTTGAACCCTTCAGTAGACCTTGAACCCTTCAGTAGACCGTGAACCTTTCAGTAGACCGAAAACCCTTCAGTAGTCCGCACATCCCTCAGTCGACCGTGATCCCTTCAGTAGACCGAATATCCTTCAATAGACCAAACAACCCTCAGTAGACCGAACATCTTTCAGTAGACATCACACCCTTCAGTACACAAAGAACCCTTCAGTAGACCTAAAACCCTTCAGTAGACCGAAACCTCTTCAGTAGACCGAACACCCTTCAGCAGACTATGAACCCTTCGGTAGTATGAACACCCTTCAGGAAACCGAACGCCCCTCAGTAGACCGAACACCCTTCAGTAGACCAAGCACCCTTCAATGAACTATCAACCGTTCAGTAGACTAAACACCCTTCAGTAGACCGTGAACTCTCCAGTAGACTGAACACCCTTCAGTAGACCGTGAACTCTTCAGTAGTCTGAACACCCTTCAGTATACCTTGAACCCTTCAGTAGATCTTGAACCCTTCAGTAGACCTTGAACCCTTCAGTAGACCGTGAACCTTTCAGTAGACCGAAAACCCTTCAGTAGTCCGTACATCCCTCAGTGGATCGTGATCCCTTCAGTAGACCGAATACCCTTCAGTAGATCAAACACCCCTCAGTAGACTGAGAACTCTTCAGTAGACCGTGAACGTGAACCCTCCAGTAGACTGAACACCCTTCAGTAGACCGTGAACTCTTCAGTAGTCTGAACACCCTTCAGTATACCTTGAACCCTTCAGTAGATCTTGAACCCTTCAGTAGACCTTGAACCCTTCAGTAGACCATAAACCCTTCAGTAGACTGAACACACTTTAGTAGAACGAGAACCCTTCAGTAGACCGAACACCCTTCAATAGACCAAACTCCCCTTAGTAGACCGACCATCCTTCAGTAGACTTCACATCCTTCAGTAGACCGTGAAACTTTCAGTAGACTGAAAACCCTTCAGTAGACCGAAAACCCTTCAGTAGACCGAAACCTCTTCACTAGTCCGAACACCGTTCAGCAGATTATGAACCCCTCAGTAGACCATGAACCCTTCAGTAGTCTGAACACCCCTCAGTAGACCATGAACCCTTCAGTAGTCTGAACACCCCTCAATAGACCGTGAAGCCTTCAGTAGACAAAGCACTCTTCAATGAACTATCAACCGTTCAGTAGACCTAAAACCCTTCAGTAGACCATGAACCCTTCAGTAGTCTGAACACCCTTCAATAGACCGTGAAGCCTTCAGTAGACCGAATACCCTTCAGTAGACCAAACACCCCTCAGTAGACCGAACACTCTTCTGTAGACCAAGCACCTTCAATAGACTATTAACTGTTCAGTAGACTAAACATCCCTCAGTAGACCGTGAATCCTCCAGTAGACTGAACACCCTTCAGTAGACCGTGAACTATTCAGTAGTCTGAACACCTTCAGTATACCTTGAACCCTTCAGTAGATCTTGAACCCTTCAGTAGACCGAAAACCCTTCAGTAGACCGTGAACCTTTCAGTAGACCGAAAACCCTTCAGTAGTCCGTACATCCCTCAGTGGACCGTGATCCCTTCAGTAGACCGAATACCCTTCAGTAGATCAAACACCCCTCAATAGACTGAGAACTCTTCAGTAGACCGTGAACCCTCCAGTAGACTGAACACCCTTCAGTAGACCGTGAACTCTTCAGTAGTCTGAACACCCGTCAGTATACCTTGAACCCTTCAGTAGATCTTGAACCCTTCAGTAGACCTTGAACCCTTCAGTAGACCATAAACCCTTCAGTAGACTGAACACACTTTAGTAGAACGAGAACCCTTCAGTAGACCGAACACCCTTCAATAGACCAAACTCCCCTTAGTAGACCGACCATCCTTCAGTAGACTTCACACCCTTCAGTAGACCGTGAAACTTTCAGTAGACCGAAAACCCTTCAGTAGACCGAAACCTCTTCACTAGTCCGAACACCGTTCAGTAGACCATGAACCCCTCAGTAGACCAAACACCCCTCAGTAGACCAAACACCCTTCTGTAGACCAAGCACCCTTCAATAGACTATCAACTGTTCAGTAGACTAAACACCCCTCAGTAGACCGTGAATCCTCCAGTAGACTGAATACCCTTCAGTAGACCGTGAACCCTCCAGTAGACTGAACACCCTTCAGTAGACCGTGAACTCTTCAGTAGTCTGAACACCCTTCAGTATACCTTGAACCCTTCAGTAGATCTTGAACCCTTCAGTAGACCTTGAACCCTTCAGTAGACCGTGAACCTTTCAGTAGACCGAAAACCCTTCAGTAGTCCGCACATCCCTCAGTGGACCGTGATCCCTTCAGTAGACCAAATACCCTTCAGTAGACCAAACACCCTTCAGTAGACTGAGAACTCTTCAGTAGACCGTAAACCCTTCAGTAGACCAAACACCCTTCAGTAGACTGAACACACTTTAGTAGAACGAGAACCCTTCAGTAGACCAAACTCCCCTTAGTAGAGCGACCATCCTTCAGTAGACTTCACACCCCTCAGTAGACCGTGAAACTTTCAGTAGACTGAAAACCCTTCAGTAGACCGAAAACCCTTCAGTAGACCGAAACCTCTTCACTATTCCGAACACCGTTCAGTAGACCATGAACCCCTCAGTAGACCGAACACCCCTCAGTAGACCGAACACCCTTCAGTAGACCAAGCACTCTTCAATGGACTATCAACCGTTCAGTAGACTAAACACCCTTCAGTAGACCATGAACCCTTCAGTAGTCTAAACACCCCTCAATAGACCGTGAAGCCTTCAGTAGACCGAATACCCTTCAGTAGACCAAACACCCCTCAGTAGACCGAACACCCTTCAGTAGACCGAACACCCTTCAATAGACTATCAACCGTTCAGTAGATTAAACACCCCTCAGTAGACCGTGAATCCTCCAGTAGACTGAACACCCTTCAGTAGACCGTGAACCCTCCAGTAGACTGAACACCCTTCAGTAGACCGTGAACCCTCCAGTAGACTGAACACCCTTCAGTAGACCGTGAACTCTTCAGTAGTCTGAACACCCTTCAGTATACATTGAACCCTTCAGTAGATCTTGAACCCTTCAGTAGACCGTGAACCTTTCAGTAGACCAAAACCCTTCAGTAGTCCGCACATCCCTCAGTGGACCGTGCTCCCTTCAGTAGACCAAATACCCTTCAGTAGACCAAACACCCCTCAGTAGACTGAGAACTCTTCAGTAGACCGTAAACCCTTCAGTAGACCAAACACCCTTCAGTAGACTGAACACACTTTAGTAGAACGAGAATCCTTCAGTAGACCAAACACCCTTCAATAGACCAAACTCCCCTTAGTAGACCGACCATCCTTCAGTAGACTTCACACCCCTCAGTAGACCGTGAAACTTTCAGTAGACTGAAAACCCTTCAGTAGACAGAAAACCCTTCAGTAGACCGAAACCTCTTCACTAGTCCGAACACCGTTCAGTACACCATGAACCCCTCAGTAGACCGAACACCCCTCAGTAGACCGAACACCCTTCAGTAGACCAAGCACTCTTCAATGGACTATCAACCGTTCAGTAGACTAAACACCCTTCAGTAGACCATGAACCCTTCAGTAGTCTGAACACCCCTCAATAGACCGTGAACCTTTCAGTAGACCGAATACCCTTCAGTAGACAGAACACCCTTCAGTAGACCGAACACCATTGAGTAGACCAAGCACCCTTCAATAAACTATCAACCGTTCAGTAGACTAAACACCCCTCAGTAGACCGTGAATCCTCCAGTAGACTAAACACTCTTCAGTTGACCGTGAAAGCTCCAGTAGACTGAACACCCTTCAGTAGACCGTGAACCCTCCAGTAGACTGAACATTCTTTAGTAGACCGTGAACTCTTCAGTAGACCGTGAACCCTTCAGTAGACCGTGAACCCTTCAGTAGACTGAACACCCTTCAGTAGACCGTAAACCCTTCAGTAGACCGACCATCCTTCAGTAGACGGTGAATCCTTCAGTAGACCGAACAACCTTCAGGAGACCGTGGACCCTTCAGTAGCGAGGGTGTTCCCAGTAGTGCTCCATTTGACTTCTTAGATTCATTGTATGTTATGATGATAGGATTGATAGATCTACAAGCATACAAGTATGCCTTGCAGTACAAACGATGTAACTTTTCTTTCTTAAGAATACAATTCTGCAAAAATACAAGCTCGTAATTAGTGAGTGACAGTGATTTTAATATCAGTATAATCTATTTCAGATAAAATCATGTCGCCAAACGCAGCTGTTGAATGCTCTTTTCCAAAGTGCTGCCGTCAGATATATCTATCTACACCAAACATAAGGGCTGTCAAAAATATAAGCCTGACTTCCTGTTACAATATCGAGGAAAAAAAACGCCAAATTCAAATATATTACAACAAAAACGAATCATTGAGTACATTCTATACCAAAAGCTGTTGTGGAGGTCTAGTCTACGTGGTGTTAGGTAACTTGAACTTGATGTACAGCAATTTTGCGCGTAGAGATTTTCTTACCATTTTCATGTAAAACTCCCAACGTCTTGTAAAGGTTGATTTATTTCAAACATTTCGGTTGAGCATCACTGAAGAGACATTATTTGTCGAAATGCGCATCTGGTGCATCAAAATTGGTACCGTATAAGTTTTACATGATTACATAATGTTTTAAATATTTCCCAACAACGCCCCTTCTAAAATTAGGTTAGTAATCTTCATAGAATTATGAGTTTGAACGCTGTTTTGTTATTTTTACCCTTTCTTTCCTGCATATGCCTATTCTTAGAAAGAACGCATTTCTTCTATATCATTCATCCATTTCTCATACATGTCCGTCCATTCTTAGATTAAAATACTTTGTTCTTCGTCATTTTCCCTTTTCTTATCAATGCCTGTCTATCTCTTATAACAAAACGCTGTGTTCTATATCATTAAGTTTGTATGCCCCCTTCAAAGAAGAGGGGCATATTGCTTTGCATCTATCGGTCCGCTCAATATCTTGAGAACCATTCACTTGATCGTAAAGATATTTCGTATCTGGGTTGGTTATGAGTAGAAGAGGACCCCTCTTGTTTTAAAGGTCAAGGGTCAATCCACTTTTAGCATAGGAAGATACTGCCTGCTCAATATCTGTAGAAACATTTCCTTGACATTAAACTTGGTACACTGATACATTGTGAGGAGTAGATGACCTTATTGAATTTGAGGTCACATGGTCGAAGGTCATGGGTCAAACTGGACATAGGAATATTCTACCCGCTCAATATCTTGAAAACCCTTTGCTTGACAGACATCAAACTTGGTAAACTGGTACATCTTCAGGAGAAAATTACTCCTATTGATTCTGAGGTCACATGGTCAAAGGTAAAGGTCAAACTGGACATAGGAAGATATTGTCTGCAAAATATCTTGAGAATCCTTTGCTTCACAGGCATCAAACTTAGTACACTCATACATCTTAAAGAGTAGATGACCCCTATTGATTTTCAAGGCAGGTGGTCAAAGGTCAAGGGTTAAACTGGACATGGTAATATATTGTCTCATATTTTAAGAATCATTTGCTTGATTGACAAAAATATTTTGTTTCATAACATTCAGCGCTTTATCACCTGTGTCAGTCCATTCTTAGAACAGATACTTTACTATTCATTCCTTGTTTTACAGCGTCTATCCATTCTTAGAACATATAAAGGTTTTTGTTTTATACCATTCACTCTTTTTTCTCTTTGTTCGTCCATTCTTAGAATAAAGTGCTTTGTGTACCATTCACCATTTTCTTACCTGTGTCTGTCAATTCCTAGATTAAAACCAAATGTTCCTATGTCTGTCAATTCCATTCCTAGAGCAAAACCATATGTTACCTGTGTATGTTCATTCTGTAGAATTTGCTTACTATATTTCATCTTACGAATGGAACGTTTTTGGAGATTACAGTCAGGGAATGTACACAATAAAGGGGTATCATTAAAGAAACTATTTGAAAACATCGAGGTACAGGAAGTGGAGCTATTGTAATGTAATTAGACCTCATGTGTTTGTGTCTACTACGTTCTCCATAATTGATATTTTACAATTTCATACAGTATAATTATACAATTAATTAGTAATGCGAAAATCACTGAAGAGTATACAGTTATTTTCATTGTGCTTTCAATTTTGTGAAACTTCGGTAGGTGTGAATTTGATATATACAGCTTTTGACCCATATCAGCAAACATTTTATACATATTTAAAAACAACTCCAGATGAAACTCTCTGATAGTAGATGACGTGTTATACTCTGCCCTCCATCAATACTTGTACAGTGTAGATCCTGATATTCAATGAAAGTTGAACAGTTTTGTATAATGCAATCTTCCTCGTTTCTGAAATATTTTCATAAATCCCTTAATTGAAGACTCCCACGGAGGAAGTAAACCTTCAGTTGAAACGACCACTACCTCATTGACGGAATTAACAACTGACAGAACAACACCAATCCTCGATATACCACCAGATGGCACTGTCAGTCTCACCATTATCATCCTATTGGTCTCGTTGGGCTTGTTTACTCTTATTGGCGTCGGTGCATTTTTACTCAGACATATTAGGTAATATAGGTAAAAGCCACAAAACTTTGGCTTTTTATGAAGAAATTGTCTTATTTTGCAATTCAATGTTTTTGTTAATACGATATGTCATCTAAGCAATGCCTTTTATTTATAGAAAACTAAATTCAACTGAAAAACAACAGGTAATATTAACCAAACGGGTACGGTTTTTTTTTTTGGATTGTGTAAGATCGTTCAAATTAACTTTCTTCGAGTTTTAACAAATTTATGAGATTATCAAAATATTTTACCATTTGATAATTTGTGTTCATCTCTACTAGAATAGGTACACATAACTTAGTCGTTCTGAAGTTTTGAAGTAAACTGTTAATATCAAATCTGTCATTGCCATTCAGTTTCCTGCAAGGACAGATGAATACTCTACAATAGAAGAATCGCAGATCACTGAAATACCTGTATACAGATCAACAACTCCCGTGAGCAACAACTATTTTGTGCTGGAGAAGGGACAGGGGTCTCGCGACAATGCATCACCAAATACAAATACTCAACCCAATTGCAAACAAAATACACCAAGCAACTACTTTACGTTGGAGCACAATACTATTGTCAATGATGAAGTTAGTCATTACGCGGAGGCACGGGATGACGTTTACCAGACAGTGGGTGAACACAACGCATCTTCCGGAGTAGTAACAGATGACTATAGTCATTTCAGTGACTTTAATGGAGTTTATAATCATTTAACACGATAGTTTAGTTGGTATGAGATGACATTTTATATATTCATTGTTTGATGGCTTTAATGGCTTTACGAGATTTTTTCTCTCAGATATACACGTCATCAACCGTATGTTGGAATGTTACAGATATTGACCTGTGTATGGAGCTCAGGGCCGTAGGAGTGGGGAGTCCTTATCGTGTCAACTGTCGGGGCACGAGTCTTTTGGTTTTGAGGTATTATCCAAAAGACCGGTCACGGTAGCTCAGTGGTAGATCGTTCGCTTCGTAAGCGGTCGTGATTTCGAGCCACGCTCGTGTCATGGCCGCTTAAAATCTTAGACTGACCTTAGAAACAGGTCCTGTGTCGCGACAGGCGTTGGCACGATAAAGAACCCTTACTTCTGCGGCCCTGACCACTAAGCGTAGATCTACATTTGTCATAATTCACCTGTAGTTGGTAACGTCTCAATATGAGTGAAAAATTCTTGAGTTGACGTAGAACAGACAAATAACCGATAGACCCACGATTCTCATTTCTAAATGCTAAGTGTTAAATGAAGGAGTAGGCATTGCCTATTTTTACGTTGGATGTGACCAGGGTACGAGCGGGGCTCTAAGGTACAATCGGAACTCCTCGAATGTCTCGCGCACTCGACATAGGTCTCGGATGTAATACGGTGGCATCCATGAGTGAATTTGATGCATTGCCAATTGGCAATGCATCAAATTCACTCATGGATGCCACCGTATTACATCCGAGATCTATGTCGAGTGCGCGAGACATTCGAGGAGTTCCGATTGCTCTAAGGTAGATAGTTTCCCATTTTAACTCACCCGAGCCATAACTTTTCTGATCATTTCTCAGTTGCTTGTCGTCGTTATAAAGTTGTCACGATTTCATCTTCTCCAGAATCAAAGGACCAATTTCAATCAAACTTGACATTAATCATTCTTGGGTAGAGGGAATTCATGTTTGTTCAAATAAAGATTCATACCCTTCAAAGGGGAGATAATCTTGAAAAATAAAGTGATGTCATTTAAAATCTTATCAAAAACCACTGTGCCAGAAAGCTTCCTTATATAGTGTAGATTCAAGTTTGTTAAAATAATGAACCTCGGTGGGTAGAGTGGTGTCACAATAGGGTATCAAAGTGTTGTATGGGGATACATAGGAACAATCTTGAGAAACCTTGTGACGGAACAGAGAGCTACAGATCCACCCCTTATAAAAACCGTCGGTATACAGCGCAAAACAAGCTGCGCACGGTTGAGGTCTGATGTCGTTGTATTCCTGTGTTGTTGTCTCATAAATTTGATATAAAAAAATTCCTAACATATTTTCCTACTATACTTGTGTCCAAACATACCTACTAGTCAGTTCTGCAGCTAGATTAGTCATAAATGTATATGTAACATTTTCAGGTAGTGCAAATTCAAGTTCATTCTATTCATGGACCCCTGGGGTAGGTTGAGGCCACACGAGGATATCAAATTTTTATATTGGAATATATAGAAAATTGATTGATAAAAATTCTTTCCGAAAGTATCAGGGCCACAGTAAATTATATCAAACTGCAAGCATTCCTAATTATGTGGATTTTTAAAAGATTTTTAATGCCCACGATCTAAGGTGGGAGGGGGCATATTGGTTTTGTTCTGTTTGTCTGAACTTTAACCTTGGAACTTATGACTTTTGAATGGTGAGTAATAGGGTTTTCATATTTCGTGTGAATTCCTTGTGACGACCTTTCGTTTGGTAGAAAAATTTAACTTTGAGATCTTGACCTCGGAGTGTGACCTACTTTAAGAAAAACTAACCCACGCAATACCCCCTGACTATTTAAGGTACATATAGGGTTTTCATATGTGGTATATTGATACCCTACATTTGATATCATGATAGGTGACTAATATTAACCTTGGAGTTTGACACAAATTTTTAAATTTTTTACCGAAATTTGCTCATAACTTTTGAATGGGTAGCGATATATCCTTCATATTTCATTTATTATGCATTCATTGTGACAAAACCGTTCTTTTAGTACCAAGGTATCTTGACTTTGGATTTTGACATAGTTTTAAGAAATGTAAACCTAGACAACATCTCCTTGACTGTTTCATATTTTGTATACAGAATCTTACATTTCATACCATGATCTATGACCTTGTACCACGGTAAGTTGTGACCATTTGAGGGTAGGTAGGGAGCACAATATAGGATTAAAAATGTTCATGGGAATAAATATTTCAAGAAATTCTTTTTTAAATACAACAGCAGGGGCCATTAACGGATTAAAAGATCGTGGGAGGGGGGCTTTCATGATCACAATGTCTGTTTGAAGTCTGTTAATCTCCCAAACTACATAATGCTATTCTTGTTGCTTTCGTCCAATTTAATCTTCATTGTCGAGTTTAAATTTCCACGAACGACAGTGTCAATGTTATTACAAACAGATTGATTTATTAAATCATTTCAAACTATATCCCTCTTAAGCAATTCTCAGACAAAGTCAGTGCCACGTTATCGTCCCATGCCTACTTTGAGCAGTTTTTAAAGAAGTTCAAATTATTACACGGACTATGAAACATTGTTCTCTACAGTTACACTGCATATCATTAAATCCCAAATGGAAGCTATTCTAATTGATAATGTCATTGCTATGAATATTCATAGAACTCTTCTAATTTTCTCAATATTCAAGACATTATTGCTGCAAATCAAAACGCCAACAGAATAATGCCATTTCAACATGAAGAAAGGCAATTACAAACCCTGTTTCATAATCAGTGTATGAATATAATTAGATGTGTCTCAGCAATATAGCTGGTGTGAGGTCACCCACTTCAATTTGGCACTTGTGGTTTTTAAAATTAGGATATACATGATTGTCTCATCTTATTTACACCATTATATACTTAGCTCGATACTCTTGTTAATTTTATAGTCATTCTATACTTATCTCGATACTCTTATTAATTTTATAGTCATTCTATAGTTTTTAGAGTAACCGATACTCTTATTAATTTTATATTCATTCTATAGTTCTTATTAATTCTATAGTCATTCTATAGTTTTTATTAATTTTATAGTCATTCTATAGTTTTTATTTATTTTATAGTCATTCTATAATTTTTAGAGTAACCTAAAGTACTCTACTTGTGACACGTGTAAAGCTCGCGAGTTCGCGCGTCACAGATAATCACTACAGTTGTTTGACAAAAGTAAGTTCCCATGTAAACTTCCCTTTTGTATTTCTTACATAATAATCTTATTTGTGGTTTATTGCAATAAAGTAAACGTCATTTATATAAGAAAATATTTTAGGTTCTTTATAGAAAGACCGCACGGTAATTTAAATTTTGAATGATGACTGAGACATGTTGATTTAAACACATCATTTTTCTAAAATACAATGTAGTTTTAAAATATAAACTGGTTTTTTTAAAATTTGATTTCGATTTTACTTACTAGTATTCCCGCATCACTTCAATAGCATACAAATGCGGGTCAAAGTATTTTCACCACTGTATTGATTTGAACATACATGTATTTTATTACCAATGAAACAAGGATTGAATACAAGTTTGAAAACTTCAATTAGTAGAATCGTTTGCAGCGAATTTTGTCCCCTAGGTGAACTTTTCCTCAGATCTTATCAATAGTGTAGTGAAAGGCGAAGATAAGGAACAGTGATCAATCTCATAACTCCTACAGGGCAAACACGAATCCCTGGATATACCAGAGGTGGAATCAGGTGCCTAGGAGGAGTAAGCATCCCCTGTCGATGGGTCAAACCCGCCGTGAGCCCCATATATTGATCAGGTAAACGGAACTATCCGTAGTCAAAATCAGTATGCCAAGAACGATCTAGCAATTGGTATGAAACACGTCAGATAGCATTTGACCCAATGATAGGTTGTAATGGCAACCTAAATCGTTGTAACGACCATAGAATTTGCAAACTGCTGACTTTAAACGAGACTGTTGGAACCCCTGCACCATCAACTTGTTTGTCAGTAGCCTGCCTCGATTTAAAAACTCACCATACACAGACCAAGCTCTTCCATATCGAATCATTTGAGAGATATAAACATCATATACAGGTGGTAATGGTAAAATTGCTACATAGATATGGGAAGTTGACTATGGAGAAGCTGAAATCATCCCGTTTGTCATAAAGTTGAGTTGTTAGTTTGCTGTTAATAACTACTTTCAATAAAAATATCTAAGTATGAAGCAGAAGTGAACGACTCTGTGATGTCTTTTATTTCTAGTTCACTGGAATACTTCGAATCGACATATTAATGAAAAATATTATTGTTCATAGATAAAACATCGTCGATATATCTAAATGTCGAATTGAAGGCCACAGTAAGATATGTTTTCTTCTCATACAGAAGTTTTTGAATAAATTCATAGGAATATAAAAACAGGTCAGCTAACAATGGAGCACAATTCGTGGCCATGGGAATTCCAACAGACTATTGGAATACGGATCAACGCTCGAAAGAGGTTACACGAAAACGTATCTGGGTCAACAAGCAGTTCCCTCTCGAAATCGAAGATTGATTGATTGATTGATGTTTTTCGCCACAGTCAACAATTTTTCAGTTATTTGGTGGCGCCCAGTTTTTATTGGTGGAAGAGAAAACCCAGATACAATGTACCTGGGAAGAGACCACCGACTTTCCGAAAGTAAACTGAGAAACTTTCTCACTTACCGGCGGGAGCGGGATTCGAACCTGCGCCGGCTGTGTGATTTTGAGCGCAATGCTCTAACCACTCGGCCACGGAGGTCCTGTCGAAATCGAAGAAAGGAAAAAGAAATTATGCCCGTCATGAGTCAAGCTAAGAAAGATAACAAACGCACAAAATTAGTACGCGACGCCCTATACATAAACCCCTGTACACCCCTCCTAAAGGACATCCTATACATAAACCCCTGTACACCCCTCCCAAAGGACATCCTATACATAAACCCCTGTACACCCCTCCCAAAGGTACATCACTCAGTAACAGTATTTTAACCAATGATAGGTTGTATTGGCAAACTCGATCATTATACATACATGTATAACGACTGTAGAATTTGCGAAATACTGACTTTCAACTTGTTTGTCAGTAACCTGCCTCAACTGAAAAACTGATCATACGCAGAAAGACCAATTGCGTGTCGAATCAGTTGAGAGATATAAACACCATATGCAGGTGATGATTGAATTATTGCTACATGAATATGGGAAGTTAACGATGGAGAAAGCTGAAATCATCCCGTTTGTCACAAAGGTGAGTTGTTAGTTTGCCGTTAATATCTAGTATTATCTACTTTCAATAAAATATCAGAGTACGAAGCAGATGTGGAGGGCTCTGTAGTGTCTTTTATCTCGATTTCATAGGGATATATCGAATCGACATAAGAATGAAAATGATTATTGTTAATAGATAAAAAGTCATCAGTATATCTAAATGTCGAGTTAAAGGCCAAAGCAAGAGATTTTTTCTTTTCATGTTGAAGCTTTTGAATAAAATCTGCTTTATAAGAATATAAAACAAGTAGCTAACAAAGGAACACAATTTATGCCCATGGGAATTCCAACAGACTGTTGGAAGACCTGATCACCAAAGATTACGAAGGCATTGTCAATGAGGAACTCTAGCATTTTTTTATTTTTATTTTTTGTATTTCAATTTCAGAGTAGTTGTGTGTGGAATCAGAGTGGTGAATCAAAATATTTTTTTGGATGACTGATCACTAGATACGAATATTTTCTTTTTCCATTTTTGTTGAAGAAGCAACTGTCTATGATATCAGAAATTCTAGTCTTTAATTTATCGTGAGGAATGGTCGTATAAAGCGTTGAAAAGTCATAGGTTTTGATGTTGTTGATTTGAGAAAAGGTTTGCAATTTCAAGTTTACAACAAGTGACTTCCGGTAATGGCACCGAGCTGGATGGACGCTTAGATTAAGACTCCGTAATATTGACAAAATGTTTTATGATGTTCAGATTTTGGAGTGGACAACGACCGCCGTTAGATAAAAAGCAGTAAGTTGCCACTCTTATTTTCTTATTATTTAGTATCTAGACATTTTGTATTTCATTTCAGTGTGCAAGTGTTTGTGCCGTGGTGATCAGTATTCATGAAGACAGTACCTGCACGGGGAAATTTTTTAATCACTTGCAAAGTTGTATTAGACTGTCTGCTAGAGGAAAACTAGATAAGGCAGTAAGTCTACTAACTCTGCTGAAAAGATAAGCGAGAATGGCACGAATTTAGAGAAACTTCACAGCCCTGACGAAAACCTAAAACTTATTCTGTCAGAGCTCAAATCTCTCAAGACGAGTGTTAGCAAAACGGTGAAAAACGAAGACCTGAAAGGTATTAAAAGCTCCATCGTGAAAAATGTGTTGCAAGAAATGGAGAAAATGCTTATTGAAAAGAAATGAAGAACTTATAGAAATTGTCGAATCATAGAAAACAGAAATTAACAATTTATACAATGTATTTCCAACGAAAATGAGCAGTGCAAGATCCTGGCTAAATTAGCCCTCGCTAAAGCAAACTGGAATGAACAGTACTCCAGAAAAAAATAAATATAAAAATTCATGGTGTGAAGGACATGCCGGGAGAAGATTTGAAAACTCTTACACAATCTTTGATAAAGAAAAACACTGGGGTGGACATACTAGACGAAGATATACTCGCTATTCATAGAATCCCGGCTAGGAATGGCTACCATCGTCCTATTCTAATGAATATGGAAAACAATACAATAAAAGCAAAAATAATGAAACATCGATCGGATAAGAAAAAGAAGTCAAATGGCACTACACGCCTGAGTGACGACGTTACTCAATACAACAGTGAGCTGATCAACACCCTTCTGAAAACCCCCAAAATTAAATCAGCAGGTATTTTAATGGCCATGTGTATGGGCTTGTTGGAGACAAAAAAGTGAAATTTGACATACATGTATTTGATGAGATTATTGAAAAAATTGACAATTTCTTGGTGTAGCTAAATAATGCGACAATATTCCGGACAATATTCCGCAAAAAAAATATTTCGACGTGAAGATTTTGTGACTATAACTATAGTCAGAATTTCCGGTTAAGACGTTTACATTTGTCAATATAATCCCATGCCGCTAACTAGGATACAAGATATGCATTTTACATCTCTTGAACTCTTCTCTCTCTCTCTCTCTCTCTCTCTCTCTCTCTCTCTCTCTCTCTCTCTGACCTTTCTTTCTGTTTATATATTTACTACATTGAGTTGGATATATTCATTCTCTCTCTCTCATATTTCCCCCCTGTAAATTAAAGATTGATGCATATGTCACTTGTGTTAATATTACAGAATAGAAGAAAATAAAGAATGATATATAAAAAAAGTTTACAACAAGTTCTTTAGTTTTTTTTTTGTGTGTGTGTGGTTTTTTTTTTAGAATCCACATTTGATTTACACCACTTCTGGCACGTATGTTTTTGAATATGTCTAGTACGAGAAGTTAATATTTCTCCTATACTTTTTAAATCCATTCTGACAAGGTATCAAATTCGTTTTCGTATTTAGCCCATCATTTGGCATAATCTTCGACAGAATTCATAACATACATGAAGTTCTTTGACAGGATTCATAACATATATGAAGTTCTTTGAAAGACCGAGGTTCTCTGAATTTAGAACTTTTAAAATAAGTTATTTCAGATCCTCGTTCTTTGCACACTGGTGTTGACTACGGATTACTCCGTTACTCGATCAAGATATAGGTCTCAGGGCGGGTATGACCGGTTGAAAGGGGATTCTTACTCCTCCTTGGCACCTGATCCCACCACCGGTGTGCCCAACTCTTAATTTCGTATTCCTTGTAGGATTGATCACTGTTTGATATCCCATTTTTTGGCTTCCTCTAATCACTTATGTTTTTGACATTTTATGACTACTCCTTGAAGTAGTATATCATTTCCGTGAACAGTCACAGCTTCGCACTGATTAACCGGAACCCTTCTCTTCATTTTCCACCACACGTGGTCACCTCGTCAATACATAGAGGTACGTTGACACTAACAACAGGTTAGTTTGATGATTATTGATAAGGGAAAAGGTAAGCAACAAAGCACATTTATATATATATACAATTCAATTCAAATCGCCTGTAGATATAATATATGTTGATGCTTTGGTGTCCTAGGAAATATACCATGTGTACATAATGATAAAAAAGTGTTTACATTTTCGCAAACATATCAAAGAAATTCCCATGTTGAATATTATGATGAGAGAGTATGGATTATTAGAACTAATTGTCTTGATTTATAAAGGAACATCCGATTTTCTTTATTTTTCGATTTTAATTAATCATTGCTTAATTAATATTAATTCATGTCGATTTTAAAGAAAATTTGATGCATAATGTTTCATCGATTTATCTAGATAAGTACCACTATGCTAAATATTTGGTCAATCACCATGCTTAACCAGCGATAAATGGATTTTTATGCGTTTTGAACAAATTTCCCTCCACTGTAATACACACAAAGTGGTAGAATATAGATACTTACATATTAAATGGGGGTGTGTTTGAATGCCAAAAGTCGCATTTTCAGTTCCTAGGTACCCATGAAAGTTTCTATATTTACACTTACAAAAGAAGTAAAAATCTACACCTCTTATAAATTTTTATGATACAAACGAACATCGGCAAATGTAGTAATTTTGTCGCTTGACAGTCATCATTTTACTAATCTTTCCTCTAAAAACAGCCTATCATACATTGATAAATTCCAATGTGTCAAACAAACCTGATTTCATCTCTGTCATGTTTTTAAAAATCGTGTTCTGTACTCAAACGTAAAACTGATTTTTTTCCTAAATAGAAAACAAAAACAATATATTACTGTACAGAGATAGAAATTATGAAAATATATTTTTAAAAATAATATTTTTTTTTGCCTAAGTGATTTATGAGGAAAAGTACTACGATTCTCTTGTTCCTATTATTTCAATGTAGAGAAATAAAATACCAAATATATGAAATTAGAATAAAGCTTAGAACTACGAGATTCCTACCCTTGACATAAAGAGGTTAGTATTGCGCTTCCTTTAACACCGGAAAGGTTACGGTCATGTTTCCCTTACCACAAGATTGTTGAAATATCTGAAATTCTTTTTTCCCCATAGTAAATATTATATAGTAACAGAGGAAATAGTTGGTTCTAATGCGGATGGATACATCATTGAATTTTGGTCTCTTTCATTACAACAAATAAGTTTACGTCATCCACTTATATACACGTATAATGCCTATTCCATCACATGGACAATGTTTTCGAAAATCCTATTTTTTAAGAAAGTTGGTATACCTCTGTATAATGTGATATCGATTACTTCATATATTATGTATGGATTTTTTGTCCTTTTGCAGAGCATGGAAGAATACCAAACAATAAGATGTTCTTTTGAAAACTACTGCAAAAAATGCTCCTGGATATATATCAACCAACCCAGAATTTCCAAGATCACTCGCATAACAGAGCATTGCTTAACTACTCAGGGTGTTTTATCTAAAGAGGTGCAAGTATTCTATAACGACAATCGGTCTACGAATCGCTACTACGGAGAACGGTGTTGCTATGGCGAGAGAACCGTATTCTTTATCGCTGGTATTATTTATCAAATATTAAATTAATCATATATGATAAAAAGTATACTTGATAAAAAATAATAATTATCTACGTTCATTATACAAACTCACCTGCTTTTTAAGGTAAGAAATGTCAAAGTTTGTATAAAGTTTTTTGTATAAATGTGGTTTAGTTTCCTAGTAAATGATTTATTTCTAGAAAATTTGACAGAGGGAACGATATCAACCAAGACGGTATCTCAATATCCCTTGACAACGGATGGGAGCAGTACTACACTTCATCTACCAGTGTCATCTGAATCACATGACAATGTCCCGGATATAGTCACTAGAACAACAAACAATGGACAAAGCACAATATGGCTTCCAGTTATGATTGGATCTGTCGGCTTACTGTTGATTTTGCTGGCATTCTACATTCTATGCAGGATGCGTGGTCGAAGGTTAGCAGTTCACAATGCTTATAACGCGTCACTAGATTTAAATTGAAGAACGACAATATCAATAACTAGTAATCTCAATTGTTCGCGAACAATTAGAGGTATTTCCACCTTTTCAGGTTTTCAGAGATTCAAACAATGTCCTTGAATACAAAAATTCTAATCCATGCTGTACATAACAATGTCTTTTACAAAGTCGCTGTAAATCCAAGAAAGGTCAAAGTTAAGAGTCACAATGTGATGCGTTAAAATCAGCTCGATATTACAACTTGAGCATATCATATACATGTATCATCAAAGGTATCTATTACGCTGAAAATGGTATGAAAAAATGCTCATTTTCAAAGTTTCTGGATGACCTTGACCTAATTTTCAAGGTAAGAGGTCAAGGACCGTATTCCAGTTGGTTTCATCTCCCTATGACTAAAACTTTAGGAGTTGTAAATTTATTTTAATTCTAAATCGCAAACTTTTTGGGACACTCCAATTAGGAATTAACGAACCCTCAAAATTAAGAAATGATATTTTAAAATTGATCGTGCTCGTACCATTCATGGTTTTCAAGATAAATTGTTTGCGTTCGTTAAAGGTCAAAGTTCAATTACGCAGGGTCAAATTTGAGCATCTTTCAAGATGTCGAATATGATGGACAGCATTGTTTTTCAAGTATTTTAAAACAAACGTCAAAAGCTTCTCGCGGTGGAAAGAAAAGAAGACAATAAATAATAATAAACAGAACAATATCAAAAGGTCTTTCCACAGGAAGATGGAAAGACCCAATAAAGGTTAATAGTGCACAACTGAATTGCAAAATTCAAAACAATACAGGACTGATATGGATCTACCAGAATTTTATCTCATTAACGAGAGTTTTATGGAGTTTTACAAATATAATAGGTTTTCTTCACTTTGAGAATACACCGATTGAATGTATTAATTTAACGAACACAAAGTTATATACTTAGAAACTAAGCGTATACCAGTTCGGTCTTACTCGTGTTCACTGTTATTTGTCCCTGGTTTACTACAAAGATGATAACGAACGGTGAGAACACTAAGATACTGTTTTATGTGGGTTTTTTTTTTGTTTTTTGGGGGGGGGGGGGTTGTTTTTGTTTTTGCGGAATTCATGGTTACTCATTTTCACGGTGTGGTATCTTTTTACACAAATAGTACATTATACAATATCTTTGTTAACAAACGTAAGCTGTTCTCATTCAGATTTTCTACATTGAATATATTACTTGGAAAATGTATTTATAAACTGTATAAAAAAAACCCTGACATTTCAAAGCATACATGTAGGTATAGCAAGTACTGATATTTTATAATCCTTTCGCTTAGAATATGTACATGTAAATATCAAGGACTTCCCCGTAGCAATGGCACGAGTCACACAATGTATGTGTAGTTGAATGTAACGAACTCAAATATTACACCGAGTCCAAAGGTTCCGGTCAGCGTGCATATGCATTTCATCTCATCTAAAATATCCCAAGTTTTCACTATTTATCGTCAAACATTACAGGTGATCTATGCCAGACATTTCTTAACTGTGTAAAGCTAGACTGACCACCCACACACCCATTTAAGAAATTAATTCTTTTCACTATAGGAAACCAAAGAAAAACGCAAGTGAGAAGAAGACATACAGTGGCGACCTCGTTGTCCCTCAGGTAATAATGGCTGTTTAATTCTGAATAAACCCCACATTTTTTATAGGACTAAATTATTCATCTTCGCCTTTCCTTTCATCACTATTGAAAAATACATTGAAATTAACATAATTAATTTGTTTATCACTTATAAATTCACATTTGTAGTTTCTGTTGGTGAATGTATTCGATTAGCCAACAGAAGCAACAGTCACACCCTTCCTGTATAATGTTCTGTACTCGTTATAGGAAAGCTCAACAGAATATTCCACCATAGAAGAAACAGAAGAACTTAAGAAAGCCTTGATTCATGTGCAAACCATTAAAAACCAGGACAATTATTTCGTGCTGGAACAGATTAGTCATAATGAAACAAATATTGAACGGAACACAACACAGATTAACGTGTATAATTCCCACGAATACATTTATAATGTTTTATTTGAGAAACCAAAGCCAACAGGAAGTGACGTGGATTTGTATAATCATCTGGAAGAATCCGACTATGTTTACAATCATATAAACGACACAGAGCGAGGAGATAGACAAATAGAAAATGCTGAGTATTCGTGTACACTGCAGACACTGAAGAAAACCCTCTTCTGAATTATTGTAAATAACTGCATGGAAATGGTGGTAATCTATACTACATGATTGTAGCAGTATTGTTGGAAGGAAGTTCATTTTATTCCGTCGTTGGGTAAAATGCTATCTGAATTGTTTCATAACAATTGAGGCCGTTCTTTGCATACTGATTTTGACTATGGATTACTCCGTTTACCCGATCAAGATATAGGGCTCACGGCGATATGGCCAGTCGGCAGGGAATGCTTACTCTTCCTAGGCACCTGATTTCAGCTTTGGTATATCCAGGGGTCCGTGTTTGCCCAAATCTTAATTTTGTATTCCTTACGAGATTGATCACTTGTTCGTTATCTTCACCTTTATAGGAGTTGTGAGATTGATCACTGTTCGTTATCTTCACCTCTATAGGAGTTGTGAGATTGATCACTGTTCGTTATTTTCACCTTTATAGGAGTTGTGAGATTGATCACTGTTTGTTATCTTCACCTGTATAGGAGTTGTGAGATTGATCACTGTTTGTTATCTTCACCTTTATAGGAGTTATGAGATGGATCTCCTTCGTTATCTTCACCTTTTCCGTAAGGGTTAACTATAAAGAATGAATAAATTTGAATCTGCTTTCCATCATACACTTAGTTTATAAGTTTATAATGTATTTAAAACAAGAATTGTGAAGTAGTTAATTCTACATTTTCAGTAATACCTAGAGAGTAAATGTATTTGATGTTTTTGGAATTTCAATTTTTGAAAACACCTACTGTACAAAACGATCCGTGGAAACAGCATGCCGTAATAATTATGATCCTACATTTCTTAGTCCATGAAGACAAAACAAGAAATCAGCAGATTTAATTCTATGAATAACATACTTGGATAATGTATTTTGAATTGCTATTGTGGATCAGAATGAACAATAAAATGACCAATACTAAACTAAAATGTACACTGTAGATCTCCACTGCTCTGATCTTTGTCTATGGTCTGCTTTTCTATCTGTAAACTTTTCACATTTTTGACTTTTTCACCAGAACCATTCGATCAAATTCAACCAACTTTGGAACAAACCTTTCTTGGGTAAAGGGATTTCATGATAATGTCCTTTATTTATACAGGATTACACACATTTAGTTATACAAACTAGTTCACATTGTGTTCCTGGTCTTATATATATATATATAGTTTGTAAAAAAAAAAAAAGAAAAGAATTAGGTATTTGATACAGTAAATACATCCAATAATAAAAATCAAGAAACACAAAACTCGAACAACATTTCACTGTTAGCGCTTTCGGCTTTAATGCCTCTTCAGCAATATTATTTCATTTTATAATTGTCTGAAGAGGCATTAAAGCCGAAAGCGCTGACAGTGAAATGTTATTCGAATTTTGTGTTTCTTGATTTTTATTATTGGATATATATATATATATATATATATATATATATATATATATATATACACCGAGGACATATATCATAAAACATGAAAATATCACAGTTAATTTACATATAGGTATGAACTACCTAAAACGAGACCATTAACACATGGGTATTATTGAGAATCAAAATCATGTTTGAGATAGGTTGATTTAAAAGATGTAGTTGTGCATTTTCTAATAAAATCTAATAATGAGTTCCATAGAATTGCTGTTGAAATGATAAATGATCTAAAATATTCTGTTTTGGTTCTTTTAATATAAATAAAATTATTAGCCTTTATAATAAAAAAAAATCCTATCAGGTTTTTTTTGGCGTCATGCCATATTGTACAACAATGATAAAAATGAGGAAAACCTATGGTATTACAGATTTTGAGTAGTGCTTCCTGTGACATAAAAGTTTTCAATCTCCTTAAAACACATAGTTTCTGACTAAGTTTTTGTTACTTAAGGCATCCATGTGATAAGACCACGTAAGACATTCATCGATGTAAACACTTAAAAGTTTAAAATACTTCAAAGTTTGGCACATTTAACATTTTCTATAAGAATTTCACTCACATTTATACCAAGTTTTCTACATTTCGATAATTCCTGCGACGCTCCTATTAGAATACATGTTTTCTTTAAATTTATTGTCACTTTGTTCTTATGCATCCATTCCATAGAATTTAAAAGATCATACTTTAACTCTCTATCACATCTAAATATTTATCAGAAACATCTAGCATGGTGTCCTCTACGTAGATATTGCCCACAGAGTGTTTCATGTTGGGTAGTCATTTGCACACAGAATAAAATCAAAGTACTTAAAGTACTCGTGGGAGTTGAACATTGTGGAAATTTTTTTTTTTTTTTTTTTTTTTTTTTTTTATGATTTCATAGTTTATTACTCATATTAATACCATCAGTAGTACAATAGCACAGGTACAATGCAATACATTGCAGAAAAAATATAGATACAAATTACAACAGTTTTATGAAATGTTCAATAGCATTTGTTTTCAATGCATAATTACTATACTTTATAACTTTACACCACAAAACTGTACACTTCTTGACATGATTTGATATGCTATATTCAGTTTCTTCAAGATTACTTAGTCTACAAAACATTTTATATTTGTATATCTTCAAAGCAATGAAGGAAATAAAGTTATTAAGCAGGCGTGTGCTTTGATTACATTCAAAATAAAAACCAATAACAATACTTTTCCATTGAATATTGACTTTACACGCCAAAGACACCATATTCCAAACCAATGAAACATTTTTACACTCATATATAAGATGTCTCATATCTTCTGTTTCTAGACACAGAGAACATTTGTCAGAAGATTCTTTTTTCCATTTAAACATGTATTTTTTACAGGAAAGCAAATTATGCATCAGTTTATAATTAAATTCAGCAATATTTCTATCTAAAGCTAACTTGATTTTTTGTTGATAAATGTGTTTCCACATTTCTTTACTGACATTATATTCTTTGTGATATAAATTATGGTGCTTAGGTGATATAAACAATTTACTCAAAAGTATTTCATAGAAAAATTTACATTTTTGTTTTTCAACCGTACAATATTTATTAGTAAAATTGAAATATCTTTTATCTTTTATGTTTATAAATTTTGATTCGTATCCATGAATTTTCTCTCTTATGTATTTAAAAGCTGATTTGACTATTTTATATTCACAAAGTACATTTGCTTTTTTGCAAATTTCTTTGCTTATTTCATCAATGGTCTTAAAACCGCTATCATTGAACAAATCTTTTACATATTTAATATTTTTTATCCAATTTTTAAAATATATAGTCTTGCCATTAAACAAAAAATGCTTATTGTTCCAAATTGGTTCTTGTAATATTTCGTTATTGTTCATATTTTGCACATTAGGAATTTTTTTACATTGATTAAAGTAAATAAACACCTCTTTATAAAATTGTGGAAGTTTGGTAAATATATCAAAGTTCTTTAAATCAGTACAATTCATTTTCAATATATATTCTAGATTTACATTATAAGCTCTTAATAGTTTATCAAGGTGTGAACGTATAAAGTTATGACCGTCATTTTTTATAAGTCGCGGTATCCAGGCAGCTTTCAATGCGTGGAATTTAGTAAGTATATCTATTACTCCAATACCACCATCTTCTATTTTACCAATCAGTGTTTTTTCTTTTTATTCTATCTTTTGACCCCCATAGAAAATTAAAAATAATTCTACATAGCTGTTTAATAAAAATTTCACTAGGGAGAGGTAGTATAGATGCAACATAAATGAATTTGCTTATGCCTAAAGTATTAATTATTTCAGTTTTACCAAAAATTGTAAGTTTTCTCTTCTTCCATGACTCAAACAGTTTTTGCATTTTTTCACTTTTATCAATCCAGTTTCTTTTGTAACATTCTTCTTTATCTACGCCAATATATATTCCAAGGCATTTTACAGATGATGTATTTACTTTTATTCCCTCAAGTTTTTCTATGTTACGATGCAACCTATGTGGACCTGTCAATATACATTCGGTTTTATCCACGTTTAGCTTTGATCCTGCATGTTTGGAAAATTCATTGATTGTTTTTAAAGCCTCCTTTAAAGATTCTACACTTTTAAGAAATAGTGTCAGATCATCTGCATGATGAACATGTTTATACTCTTTACTAAATTCAGAGGGTTTAATTCCTAAAATTTTATCATTTTTCTTTATCTTTAAGGCTAGAATATCTGCGACAAATAGATATAGAATTGCCGAAATAGGACACCCTTGTCTTATGCCTCTCGACATGGGACATGTTTTTGAGATCCATCCATTGTTTTTTAATCGAAATAGCGGATTTTTATAAAGAATTTTCATCCATTTTATAAAATTATGTTTAAAATGATATTTCTCTAAAGTTTTAAATAAGAAGTTCCATTCTATTGAATCGAACGCCTTTTCGAAATCTAAAAATAGCAATATTCCGTCTGTTTCTGTTTCCTCACAATATTCGAATATATCTAAAATTACTCTAGCATTTTCGCCAATATATCTTCCTTTAATGTATGCCGATTGATGTTCATTAATGATATTTCCTACAACCTTTTGAAGTCTTCTCGCAAAAATAAAAGCAATTATTTTATAATCCGTGTTAGTCAAACTAATTGGCCTATAATTTTTAAGGTTCGTTTCATCTCCTTTTTTATACAGGAGGGAGATAACAGCAGTTCTCTGTGAAAAAGTCATTTGACCATTATCAAATATTACTTTTAGCGCTTCGTAAAATAGGTCTTTTATGTCATTCCAAAAATATTGGTAAAATTCGTTTGTAAGACCATCAAGTCCTGGAGATTTGTTCGTTTTTAGATTTGTTACAGCATCAGTGCATTCCTCAAGAGATGGAAACTGCTCACAATAGTTTGCATCATTCTCACTCAGTACATTTTCTAAATTAATAGACGATAGATAATTATCTATGCATTCATCTGATATATTATCAGACGAGTATAGACTTTTGTAGAAATCACACATAGCACCCAAAATATCGTTGGTGTTTTCTATGCGAGTATCTTCATTAACTTTCAATTCTTTTATGACACTTTGTTTCTGCCTACTTTTCTCTAAATTTAGAAAGAATTTTGAACATTTTTCGCCTTCCAGCATCCATTTTGATCGTGACCTTACGAAGGCACCTTTACATTTTTTGTCATATAACTTATCTAGTTCTGATTCTAGATTACGTTTTTTATTCATATCTATACTATAAGAATCAAGCTCCTCTATATCATTTATTTCTTTTTCTATTGATTTAATGCGATTTTTTATATTTATATTTGATTCTTTCGAAAACTGAATAGAAAAATCCCGAGATTTTATTTTGAATGTTTCCCACTTATCTACTGGGTCTAATTCTTCATTATGTATCTCATCGATAATTCTATGAATTTCTTTTTTATAGTTTAAATCATTTAAATGGGAGTTATTAAGTTTCCAATATCCATTTCCCCTTTTATTTGCATCTATTTTAAACGTTATTTTTAATGACCTATGGTCAGACATTCTTTTCCCAAAGTTTGTACCTGGAATTTTTCGTATGATTATATTGTTTAAATCGAATGTAAAGTTTCTATTCAGAAATATATAATCGATTCTACTACTAGGGATATCCTCTGAATTACACCATGTATGACCTTTAAAAGTTGGATGTGTTGATTGCCAAGTATCATACAAATCAAAAGAACAAACAATCTTTTTAAGCTTCGACGTACTTTGGTCATGAAAGTTATCTGTTTTACAGTTAAAATCCCCGCATATTATGATATTGTCATCTTCTGTTATACCTTGTTTTTGCAGAAAATTGTTCAATTTTTTAAAGAATGTGCATCTTTCTTTTATAGTGTTTGGTGCGTAAATATTTACAAGTGAAACTATTTTTCCATGTATTTTTGCTTTTAAAAACAATCTTCTTCCGTCCAATGATGCGTGTTTTTCAATTATTTCTAGTTTTAATTCTTTTTTAAAAAGAATGCTAACACCTCTACTAAAAGGTGAATCACTAAAACAATGAACCGATTTACCGAACCACCTTGAGTCATATTTAAATATATTTTTCTCAATATAGTGTGTTTCTTGTAAAAAGATAATATCTACATTCATATCATTTAACCATGTATATAACTTAACTCTTTTTTCGTCCGAGTTTAATCCTCGAACATTTACCGACAGTATTTCAAACTTATCCATTTAGGCTATAATTTGAGGAAAAATACAGTAATATGTAAATACATGTATATGTATATAAGTTGAAGAAAGTTTGCATATCTATAAAATTGCAAAAAAAAATATAAAAAGATAGTTTTGTATAAGTTGTAGATATCTAATTCCATTGTCCAGTTTCAGTCCGTGAATCGCAATATATGATTGTTACCTATCCGTTGTCACTGGTTGTGGCGTATTGACAGATTGATCACATTCTTTTTTTGAATTAACACTATTTTTTGTGTTCCTGTTTCGGGAGTTTCGTCCAGTTCTCGGCTTTTTAGCATCGTTCTTTTGAATGCTGCTGAGCATGTCTGAGATGTTCCTCTGGTCCGACAACTGAGTGTTCCTGGGGACGGATATTGATCGACTCGGGGGTCTGTTTTCACAAGCGATTTTGTGAGTAAGCTTACCCATGATATTTTGGAACATTGTGGAAATTCAGTTAGAAAAGATAGTACTGGAAGGGTAGGGGGATAAATGACTGAATATTATCATGATTTTAGATACAAATCAACTGTTGTTGTTTTTCAAAGCGTTACAACAGCAAACATGGATAATGGAAGGCCCATGGGCCACAACGCTCCTCGAGTAACTGAAGTCGTGTTGTTGTTTTCTAGAATTTCACCCCTTTATATTCTCATGAAAAATGTGACCACATATTATGGCCCAAACATTCAAATCAATATGGTTATCAATGCCTTGCAGTTATGAAGAAGTTTTTCCCCTGTATATATACATTCAAGTTTAATCCTAGTTATAGCTAATTCTAAGGATTCATTACTTGAAAAGGTAGTCCAATATGCTAAACTGTCACCTGAGTATACTACAGTCCTGTAGAGGATCAATGGAATGGTAAATAATTGTATAATAACTCAAAATAAATGAAATGCAAAAAAATTAAAAATTGTCGGGCATCGGAAATGCACAAGCCGAGTTGCGCAAGGAATGGGCATAGAGGGAACCGGCAGAAAAGTTCTCAAGAATTATCAAGCAGGGAGCAAAATTTTGCGTACATAAATTTCAGCCGACTTAAATCCTTTGTGACCTTGACCTTTAACCCTTGACCAAAATCAATAGGCTTCTTTGTCTCATCAAGGGCGATAATCCATCTAAGTTTAATTGAGATCCTATAATTTGTTAAAAAATTATAGTGCAGAAAACAAAATTGTCTCCAAATTTCAGTCTATTTATAGCCACTGTGACTTTGACCTTGTGACCCCGGAATCGATAGGCTTCTTGTCTTACTTAATCGATCTAAGTTTGATTGAGATCCTATAATTCGTTCAAGAGCTATGGTGCGGAAAACAAAATTTTCTCCAAATTTCAGTCTATTTATAGCCAGTGACCTTGACCTTTGACCTAGTGACCCCAGAATCGATAGGCTTCCTCATCTTACTGAGGGTGACAATCCATCTAAGTTTGAATGAGATCCTATAATTTGTTCAAGAGCTATGGTGCGGAAATGAAATGTTGATGCGTGCCCGCCTGCCCGCCCAAAGGCACTTCATCAGATCATAAGCCGAGTTCGACTTCATCGCAACTCCGCTAAAAATGAAACACTAGTCAAATAATGTTATTTATTGCCAAGGTATTTGGGATATTATACTGTGGCTCAAACAGGGGGTGAATGAACCTGACAGTATGGAAAGCATATAGTGGATTCAGACTTGTGATGCTGGAAATCTATAGTGATTAATAAACTATACATGTACAAGATCCATAACTATTTTTTTTCCCAGTTTGTGAGGGAGAATCCTCATGTCTCTTTCATCTGTAGACAAATAAACAATGTGTTTTGACCAGAGCAATTTCCAATCCTTTTTGCAGCATAAATTCAACATTGTGGCAACTGGGTTAAACTTTGATAGTGAAGTAATACATGGCAGCACCTTATCCCATGCTCTTAAAATTTCTGTTTGACACACACTCATGACATCCACTCAAACATTACAGAGTGCAGCAAAATCCCATTGTAATAGGGGATTCAAAATGGATAACTGGTACAAAATATGGTACATACTATTCAAAAAGGATAATGAATTTGAAATATTGATGTCTTGGAAAAGGAAATTCTGACATCGGGGCTCTAAGCGTTTTCAAACATTGTCATTTGATAAAAGTGTTCTACATTTTTAAAAATAGAGATTAATATGTCTTTACATACATAGGTGAGAAAGTTTCCATTATTCCTAGTCGAAACATACCATGTATGCGCAAAAAATTCATAAACAAATATCACACTACTCACGTAGAAAATATGGACCTTGCCGTCATCAAGCGCAGCGAAACACGCCATTTCGAGATTATAGTCGACGAAAGCTCGGTAACAGTAATGAATAAGGTACACTCATTTTGTATCTATTTTGTGACTTTCTTTATTAAAAGGAACAGTTCTCTAATGTGTAACGTGCAATTACTACGTAATTCAATAACTTGAAGCATGAAGCAGTTTCACTTTGTCACTGGATATAAGAAATTTTATTTCGTATTCCGATCCCAATCGAAAGTTGTTGACTGGGAATGACGTGTTTTAATTCAATCTACATGTAACATCAAGCATTTTTTATATCACATTAAAATAAAAAACCAAATATATACACATACACAATGTTGTAGAGTTATTTCTTGTAAATTTTCTGAGGTTTCGCACCATATTCGATATTTCGCGCCACGGTGTCAATAGGGCTTGTGTGCAGTTGTCGTTCGTTTCCCTATCAATGTTTATAGGTGACGCTGCGCTACAAACGACAATTTTCAACCTTATCTTTTATTTTTCTATGTCTATCAGGATCAATTTGATCGAAATGTTGTATTCAAATTGATTTGAATACAATATCATTGCATTTATTTACATGTCAATTATTAAAATTAGATTAATTCAGAAAAGTTACATGGATTATTTAATGGCGGATGTTTATAAAAGTTTATGTTGATTTACCTAGGAGTAAATCAGCTGACACAGAACCCCCGCTGACGACCACTATACAAATCAATACAAATTACTACGCAGAAAACTGCGTGATGACCCAGGGAGATTGAACATAGTTCAACTCCCAAAAAGGAAGGACCCAATATAGAACCCTGAGGGAGTCCGATGGTAGCATCTTTTTCCTTTGAGATAGTCCCTTTCCATTTGACACATTGTGATTTTTCATGTAGATAAGAATGACACCATGTAATAAAAGTCTTCACAAATACCAAAAGATAAAAGTTTGCATCAATACATCAGGACATTTATGATAAAGGACGAAGCCTCCTTCCAAGAGGAGATAATTAAGAGAGAGGGTGAAAATTTTCTTAAGAATGACTGGACCTGAAAAACCATTCCATGTACATGTATGAAACCTTTCGAATTAGTTTTATCAAAATCATAATTTTTTTTAGTTAGGGTGTACCCACAATGGCGTTTTCATTTCTTTGTTGTTTAGGCGAATGACAAATAATTATAGGTTATAGACTTTGTATGGGAAAGTATGACGACCGAGTTTTTTGGCGGGTAGACGGACCGAGCTTGTGAGGTCCGTCCGCGACAAAAAACGAGGTCATCATATTTCCCATACAAAGTCTATAACCTTTTTATTATATACTTTCAATTTCATTTAGAAACTAACAATAATTTATTTTTTACAATTTCTTTATTGGTTTAGCTGAGTAAAAGATGAAAAACACGAAAATATTTAAAATTAACGACGTAGTAATTTGCTTGTGTATTGATTGTGACGTAATGTTTGCGAGCCGGAATGTTTCCGGGCATATATCGTGTGATATATGCCCGCAAACTTTTAAAGAAAAAAGAAGAGATGAAATTGAAAGTATATAATAATTGATGTTATAGGAGTGTCACCAGTCTCGTTTAGAGTAGTCCGATCATCGATCTTTTTCACAATCAAACGTAAATGCGGAGCAACGCTTCCGTTTTCCTGAATGTGGTATTTTAATGATACCTAGGCACATGATCTCACATCTGGTACATCCAGGGGTACGTGTTTGCCCAACTCTTTCATTTGTATTCTTCATAGGAGTTATTAGATTGATCACTGTTGGTTATCTTCACCTTTCATCTAGTGATCAGTCATCCAAATGATATGAATATCCGATATTGCTTCCTTTCTAGACGTTCTTTTCAACTGTAACCAAATTTAAGTTGATATTTTTTAAAGAGGGAAAGTTAAAGATAATTAAGCTGTAGAAAAGAACTGGTGGGAAAACAAAGATTACTTAATGGGTGTATGAGACTGACATCAGAGTAATTAAATGAGTGACGTAGATAGCATTGTATTTATTTGAGCAGAAAAATGCATTTTAAGATTGGTTCTTCGTTTGTTTCCATGGTAACGAACATAAAACATACCTTTGCTGGAGATATTTCAATTTACTGAAAATGACCACTTATCTAAAAGGAAGTATGGAAAAATTTACGAGATTTCTTTTTGTTTCAGTTTATTTGTCATATTTTATATAAAATTAATTGCATTGTAAATGTTATCTAAAATGTACTCAGAGGCGAACAACATGCATGTAGGATTTATTTACGTCATTCGCGGTAATTTCAAAATCATCAGTCCCATACATCCTTAAACGATATTTCGGAGGCTGAGGATATGCCATTTGCTTTATACATGTTTATGAGGCATTCCATGTACATTGGCTATTCATGTATGTAAAGCATTTATAATGGTTTGAGTTAACGTACATGTTCTCCATCATAAGGAATTACGGGGGCATCGAAAAGTATTGATCATTGGGGAGACGAATTGAAAAGGGAATGGGGAGGGGGTCGGACCACTTCAGGTTTCCACCAGCATCTTGTTGATATTATTTCTTTGTTATTAAAATGAAATAAAATGTTGTTAGATTTGATGTGTTTTATTTACAAGATATAGCACATTGATGAAAGGAGAAGATAACGAACACTGACCAATCTCATAACTCCAATAAGCAATACAAAATAGAGAGTTGGGCAAACACGGACCCCTGGACACACCAGAGGTGGGGTCAGGTGCCTAGGATGAGTAAGCATCCCCAGTCGACCGGTCACACCCGCCATGAGTCCCAAATGTTTTGATTTAGCAGATAAGTAAACAATGTATAGCCATTAAACTCTGTTCAAATATTGAAGAAAAGATATCCATATTCGTAAGAGGCGACTAAATGGGGCGGTCCTTCGGATGAGACTGCAAAACCAAGGTCCCGTGTCACAGCAGGTGTGGCACGATAAATATCCCTTCCTTCTCAAGGGCCATAAACGCTGAGCATAGGCCTAAATTTTGCTACCCTTCACCGGCAATGGTGACGTCTCCATATAAGTGAAATACTCTCGAGAGGGACTTTAAACAATATACAATCCGATAATTGTTTTCTCGTCATACGTCACTTTTACTCCTATTCGCTAAAATTCGGAAGAGAGACCAAGCAGCTAGTTAACAAGGATGTAAAAATCAAAACAAACAAAAAATCGATTGACTTCTGCAAATGAAATATATAATATATCAGTGTAAAAGTGAAAATAAAGAATTGTAAAGTTGGGGTTTTCCTCACTTTGAGAAGAGCTCGGTAAATCCGTGACAACCATGCTACATTTTCCACTATATTCGTAGTCGGGTTTTAACTCGGGCTACCCGAGCAATCGAATGGAAAGAGTTTCAACTCCAATGACATATTTTTTAAATTAAATTTTATTGCAATTGCAAACAAACAAACAATCACACACATACACACATGTACATCATGTGTGGAAGATATACATGTAGCAACAAACTATTGATAGATTATTACACCATGTATCTTCAAATAAACATTTCCCGTTCAACCATCTTGTTTTGAACACCTCAGCTTCGTTCTCTGTTTTATACATTTTTTCTTCAAATCTATAATATGTTTTCATGTACTTGACTACATTCTGAAATAATTTAATTCTTATTGTATCCTTGTCTCTGATTGGTCAAATTCCAATTGAGGAACGCAGGTTATTTTTGTATAACCTGGTTTAGTATGGGGACACACCCTCTTGAAAACCAGAAGCCGGAACTATTTTTTCTCTCTCTCTCTAAATTTACATCGGAGCACTGTTTTCAGCCTTCTATGGAATAGAAAGTCAACGTGTACACTAATAGACTTCGGTTTGATACACATATAGTGTTTTCGCTTTGTCAACTAGCATCTACATGTACGCAAATCACTGTTGTAAATCATCTTTCTCTGTATGATGATCGAATGATTTTAAAATAGATTAAATTTTCAATGTTCAAATGTATATATATGTGACACACACACATACACACACACACACACACACACACACACACACACACACACACACACACACAATGGAAACATACCGCTTCAGGCCCGTACCCAGACTTTTTCAATGGGGGTGCATAAATTTACGGCGAGTTGTTTGGGGGCCGCTTAAGGCCCCCAAGCGGGTCCAGGGTGAAGCCCGATGGGGGGTCCTGGGGGGCGAAGCCCCCCCGGAAGCAAAAGCGAACTAGAGAAAAATAAGGGTAAAAATGCTCTATCCTGGATGCAATTTTTGCTTTTTATTTACTTATTTAATACTCATAAATATGAAAGGGGAAACATACTAAAATTGGTCATATGTAAGGAAATGCTGGTCAATAATGTGTTCTTGTCTAATGAAAGTTATTTATTAATTATATGAAGTTGGACTTTCAGTTTTGCTTTTATTTGCTTAATATTCCCTAGCAGGTACCAATGATCACTTCTTCTTTAAATTCATTCACAGAGCCAAGATGCAAAATATGAAGTAAAACATGTATACATGTTAACATTTTTATTCAAACTTTGTTTCAAGAAATGGTAATGAAAGGTGAACAAAACTTCAAACTACAACACAGTACTAAGTCCAAAAAATAAAAGAAGATTTTAGTCATAAATTACAGACAGCATTTATAAAGGGCACTGCTAGAAATTCTTAAGGCAAAAAGAAATTGCGTGTCCAGTTATCATGGTTATATGCAAAAAAAAAAAAAAAAAAAGAGTTGGTAGGTTGAAAGTTTTTTTTAAATTTCTATGTCCCAACATTTGATCCCTGGGTCGTAAAGTTTTATTGATTTCCATATGTACGTATGTCCAGCTAAACTGTGATGAGCTGCATCCCGCATCATACAAGGTATTTTTAGATTTGTCAGATGTTCACTGATTGATAATAAGTTCAGTTTTAGCGCAATGACAGACAACACAATACATTTGTACGTTTCCGAAAAGCATTACTCTTTTTAAATTTTGTATGCAGTTTAATTGTGATGAGTCCAACTCGTACTTCTGAAGATATACTTTAAAGCATTATTGATATTACCTGTGTACTACAACTGCAGTCACACTAAAACTCAGCTAGATCAAATCGATTTTTGAAACGATGCATTTGTCCCAGAATGTCTGCAAAACATACCACTGATCAAGACTCAATTCGTTTAAAAAAGAAACCGAAACCGGATACGATGTTAACCGTATTTCTTTACGCATAGGCAATATGTATTGAATTTATTTCGTGATATTCCTTACTGTAGAAGTAAAAGCTAGGGATTTTAGAAAATATTTGACTTTAAGGTAGTACTCTACATCGTCATGATGGCTGACTTCCTTTAAAAACATGGATGAAAAAATCGATATCAGCAATATTTCACTTTTCCTTTTCAATTTAAATACCTTGCCGAGTAGCTCAGTAGGTTAGAATACCGACTGCTGAACTCTAGGTCGCATGTTCGAGTCCAGCAGGGGTTTTGATTTTTTCCAGATTACCTTCTACTAAAACTGTATTTTTTGACAAAATAAAGTAAATTTGAAAATTTTCAACTTCAAAATATTGTTGTACATATCCTCCACTTTTCATCTACATCAAATTTCTCTGGTGTAGCATACCTCCTTAATAGTGCTTGATGATTTACACAGCCGACTTTAATAGTGCTTAATGGTTTTCACAGGGGGGTGCGTTTGCACCCCCCCCCCCCTCGGTACGGGCCTGCGCTTAAGGAGGTATGCTACACCAGAGAAATTTGATGTGATGTAGATGAAAAGTGGAGGATATGTACAACAATATGTTGAAGTTGAAATTTTTCAAATTTACTTAATTTTGTCCAAAAATACAGTTCTAGTATAAGGTAATCTGAAGAAAAAAATTGAAAACCCCTGCTGGACTTGAACCTGCGACCTACAGTTTAGTAGTCGGTATGCTAACCTACTGAGCTAATCGGCAAGGTATCTTAATTGAAAAGGAAAAGTCAAAAATTGCTGATATTGATTTTTTCCTCCATGTTTTTAAAGGAAGTCAGCCATTTTGACGATGTAGAGTACCTCCTTAAACTGAAGAAAATTTCATAAACAAAACTCAATGCTTTTGTTGTTGGATGCAGAATTTATTTACACTAGTGAAATAGGATTTTTTAAATATATATTTTCACTCATACTCTGTCTTACTCGTGAAATAAATACTATATCCAACAACAAAACATTGAATATCCTCCAATTCATCCTTCTAATGTCTCTTAAAAATCATCATCGTACAACTAACTTTAGACCAGGAAGTTTTTAAATAAAAAGCACCTTGGTTTGTAGTGATCTGCAATTGATATTATGCAGTTTCTCAGTCGTGCTTGATTTCTCAGTGTGCTCTGGCATACCATAGTCAACAGGATGAGACCCCTTAACACAGAATGCAATCAATATATGACTTGTAGAATACAAAGGAAAACACCACATTTGTAAGTACTTACCCTAAAGCTGAACACCTATGGAAGTTTGAATCGCGTACTGATGTGAGGATTGGATGAAGTTTGAATCGCGTACTGATGTGAAGATTGGATGAAGTTTGAATCGCGTACTAATGTGAAGATTGGATGAAGTTTGAATCGCGTACTGATGTGAAGATTGGATGAAGTTTGAATCGCGTACTAATGTGAAGATTGGATGAAGTTCTTTGTGTAACCAATGATCAAGTTATGAGTTGAAGGAGTGAGCTAAAGCTAGCAATAGTGATCTGTGTTTAGTTGTCCAGTGGACAAAGATAGTTATATTTTATTTTAGCACATAAATGGAAGAGACACACAATATTACTTGTTCCTTTTCTAATTCTTGCCGTGCTTGTAGTGTTTTTAATATCAGTGAGCCATATTTCAAATCTGTTGTTGACTTGGAGAACCATTGCAGTGAGAATTATTCATATCCATTTCGTCCTGTGACTCGTATCATATTCAATGGAAATGAGATAGAGAGCCGGAATCAAACCCGATGTTGTGAAGGTTCCCGGATACTTGTATATACGATAGGTATACTTTTGATTAATGTATTTGTATTTTGAACAACTTTATTAATGATGGAGTCAATACAAAGATATTATGTACTAGACCTTTATAGATACAATTAAATTTTTATTTTTCAACTCATTTCACATATACACAAACCTTCCATAAGTTAAAAAAGTATGTTCAATGACGCAATAAATTAATGTAAAACTGATATGGGCTTGTAAGTTTTAAACTACCTAGTAACTTCTTACAATCAGAGGAAAGCATAACAGACGAAGCAAAGACCAGCAGCCACTCTACATTATTCCCCATAACGGTGACGCAAAGGCTTGAGGCAAATTCTTCCGCCATTGGAAGTAATCCTTCCGCGACAGAGATAACAACGACACCAGCGCCCGTTAACATAACTCTGCTTCTGTCGGCGGCCATTACTGGAATTGCATTTCTCTTTGTGGTGGCACTTTTGTGTTGTATAATTGTTAAATGTAAGAGGTTAGTATACAGTTATAGACCCATCTAATATAAGTTTTCCCGTGCAGTGGTCATCACCACAATTGTGAGTTGCATAAAATGTGAATGCAAAGAATCTAAGCTCTGCACAAAACACTCTTATGTTTTTGACAAAATAGATATTTTGAAATATATTCACAGTTTTGTATAAACAGAAAATATAATGCACGAAACATTTTTCTTTGTTCAGGCAATCAAAAACAATTCGAAGAACACAGAATCCTCAATACTTTCTCGACAATAGAACATACAGCGTAAGGGGACTATACATACGATATTTATACCTTAATCTAACTACGGTAAACCAACGTTATTCGCGACGAGTTTATTTATTTACCAGAGTTGAACTGGTTTGCGGCTGAATTATCTTAAGCATATACAGGAGACATTGAAAGACTGATAAGAGAAATATTCGCGACGACGAGATTCTCGAAATTTCTCGCACACGAATAAAAGTTGGTTTACAGTAATTCTAATTTCCCCACTTTACACTCAGGTTTCAAATTAAACAAAACTCTTAATCTCGATTTGCGTATATTTTTGTAGAATGGAATTGCAGAATATTCAACAGTTGACGAAGCAGTAACTCTTGTGAAATCCTTGACTGACGCCAAAACAATATCAAAACGGATAGAGAATGCATCGGATGATTATTTTGTTCTTGAGAAAAGTGTTTGCACAAATGCATATGAACCAAACCATCTTCGTTCGGATCCTGGCCAGGAGAATATTTATAATACGCTGAATGAAAAGCAGCGAAAATCTACTGACATCGAAGATAGTGTATACAGTCACTTCAGTGACTTTAATGAAAATGTGTATAGTACCACATTGCGCCGCTAGTTTTGTGCTTGAAACAAAATCTCGTCATATATTTTTAAACAGAAAGTGGTTGAAAGTTCGAGTACTAAAGAATGAATGCATTGAACGTATGAACGTATTTTAAAATGCGGACCGTGATAAACAGCGAAAAAAGGTTTTGGAATTTTACAGTAAGTCATGATTTCCTCTATATCTGAACTCAGCTTCGCAAGCCAAGTGTCCGATTCGCTTACCATCATCTCCCCTTTGACAGATCTAGTCCCATTTCTAAGCCTTCAAAATATTTGACTTTCCAAAGCATCAAATCAAACCGTTCCATACATACAAATTGGTTTGAGTAATTGGCGCCCCCTTGTCTAGCGCGTGTTGTCCGCCTTTACCGTCGCATTTTATCTAAAGATAGAAGACGGACGATTTGGGGGAAAAGTTTTAAGGTTTACGATCAAATTCTAGAGATAATCGATCATGTACCTCACCCAAATGACGATAAAGGACGGTATGTGCTGGAATAAACTGAACACACTCAGCAAAATGGAGTATGATATCAAAACAAAAGTAGAACCGTTAAAGCTGTATGGTCAGAATTGCAATTTTTTTTTCCATCTCGTAAAAACGCTATTAAATCATCGCACGTATTTAGTTATGAGGCTGTATGACATATCATACATTATTTCACCTGTTTCAACCCAAATTATTTGATTTTAAATCGATGTTTACAAAAAATCACGTCACTGCCATTTCAAGTGATAGTCACGTGACAAGTTCAAACTTTCAGATCAGCGGTGGTCTTATCTGTGTATTTTGTTACAACAGTACCTTGCCATAAGTTTAATAAAAATGAAAATATCAAATACCTCTTAGTAATTCGTTGTTTTACGTTCTTTCAGCCTTCAAACTAGACGAGTTAATACATCATGTTGGGATTCCCCTGACGCGCATGGGTCTATTTATAGACGTCTATTATGGGATGATTTATATATGTACCACACTTATTTACTTTCTAAATAATATTCTCACTGTTTTCTTTTATATGCAGACGTTTTCAAGCATGTAATTAAGGGAAAGTTAATAACTTTATAAAGTAATTGATCTGCTTTAAAGTAATAATGTACAAAAATAATACATGAACATATCGGGTCATACAGCTTTAAAATATGAAAGGCATGCTTTGATACATGATTTACGCCTTAAACACAAAGATGGCATACGCGTACAGCAAGTATGCACACATAAATGGAAAAAAAACCCACATTTTATTGTTTCATCTGTCAACTCCATTGTGTAAACTTACAAATATACTATAAATTATAATGCGTTATCTGATTGGTTAGATTTTGTTTCGTCAAGATAGATAACTCGCTCTATCCGTTAGTCGCAACTAAATCCGCCAAGGGGGAGATGAGAGTAAGCGAATCGGACACTTGGCTTGCGAAGATGATCTGAACTATGAGCTTGCGAAATCATATTTTGAAGAATATATTTAGAAGAGTGGTACTGAAGTTTAAAGCATGGGTCACTCCGTTTTCTCGGATTTCCAGAGGAAAACAAGGCATGTCAGTTTTTGATGTCTCTGTACGTATTGGACGCTTGTTTGTTTGGTGTCTGACGTAGGATATTCGTTGTACGTCATGATGTACGTCACATTCTCTCCACACTCCCTGACTCTATCCACCACCTGTTTTGCTCTTTTCCCCCATAAAATCTATTATATTTTATGTGTTCCTATCAATTGCATTTAATGTGCCATTCTGTGTGTAATATTTTGTTCATTTTTTTAAAATGTGCCTATAAAATGTTTTCATAATCCCAGCTACATAATTATGTAAACTTGATTAGTAATTTGATTATTAATGAATAAATGACCATCAACCACTCTCAATTTTCTCAAGTCTTTCATGAAAGAACAAAAAAGGGTGAATCTGCATATACATAAAAACTTTTGAAAATAAATCAGTTGGAGAACTAGAGCAAAGCTCGTTGCAAAGCAACGAGAGGTCTTCCGTCGGAGCTGTGTGACATAAAAACCTTGAACTTGACCATATGTCCTTGGGTCAGGTCCTAATGCAGCCTCAATTAACATGAAAATCTGTTGTAAGTATGAAATTTAAATGTTTCTTCATTACAGCATATGGTCAGGACAGGGTTTGTATTTTCAAAAAAGTGAACTTGACAATATGAGCATGGGTCAAGGCCAGGACACTTTCTTTGATCATATGGAAACTTTTCTTTCAGTATTAATTAAAATTTGCCATTAGTTAGATCTATTAAGACTTTAATCAATTTTTAACTTTTAGACCTTTAAAAATGGTGCAAATGACCTTACATCAAGATTATTTATGTTATTGTCATTAATAATCTTTATGTGAAGATTGAGCTTACGGTGTATTTTTAAAAGTTACGGTCTGGGCACATTTGCACGGATAGGCGGACTTGGTGATATCTTAAACTTTGTTTGCTGGAACTATAATTAGTGTTCGGTAATATTGCTATCTGTTCTTCCGGCTCGAAGAGACAGTCTCTTTTGTTAGATTGTCAGATATTAATGGGAATCATTTGAAAAATCCGATTTTATTAAAAACATAATTTTCTGTAAATCGTTGTGTTTGCAAATTACATTAAAACGGTAATGTTTTTGTGTGTACATGTATTGCCGCTGATCGCTGGTACACATGCGATGGCTCCGAACTCGGGCAATCGAGCCATGGGTTACGTAATTGTAAACAAGAACAAACCCCGGTGTGTATGTAAAATGCTTGCAGTTAATGACTGAATGAAATGAGACTGATTCGATGTGGATTTCTGATGATTTTCTATACATGTTTAGAGTTGGTATAATCATGATAAGAACCCGTGATTTAAAAAATAAAGTTTATAAATTATTTGTTATGCTTACAAAAAGGATCCATTTTTTTCACTTTGTAGAGAATGCAGAAAGCTTGTGTATCAACTGGCTAAAGTAGAGTTAAATCACAGATTGCTTGTCCACATGTGATGAATCTCCAAAATTAAACACAATAAGACGCTTGAGATGTATATATATATTTGGGGCGCTCTTGCCTTTTTCATTTCACTTATAAAAACCGCATCTACTTGCACGCATGATTGTATTTAGATGAAATGAAATGAACCGACAAATAAATCCTTCTGTATGCAGACAATTATAAGTTAATAAAACTTAAAACTACTTCATTTTATTTAGTACGATTTTTTCTGACAATTAGAAACGTCACATACCCTTACCGTAAACTTATTGTGAGGAAAATGACAACCCGATAAATAATCAGGAAAATTGTGTAGGTTTTTTTAAATGTATGTATAACTTGACACAAATATTATGAGGTCCATTGATCACTAACTCGAAATGTTTGCGGTAGCATCTTTACAATTACTTTATAATTGAAATAAAACATAATATAATTGTTAATTAAGTATGATATAATGTAAAAGGATTCAAAATGATTTCAAACATAATTTTCCAGTAATTGATGTGTTTATTTATGCGATGGACGAAAGCCGAGTTAGCTTCGATGTTTTTGTTTTGATTATGCAAGCTTGTCACTCTGGCCACCTGCGAGCGAGGCGAGAGTTGGGTACATAACTGTATAAACAACGCTGACCGTGAAGAATGTAAACAGCTTGCAGTTATTGACCATGATTTATTTTACGTTTGAACGTTTTATTTTTATGTATATTACTTATTTTAATTCTAATATGAAACAAATAAAAGATAATTTATCTCTCTCCTTTTGTTGTTGTTGAAGGTTTGTTTATGTTAAAACGAAAGAAAAAGAGAAATGTATCATTAAATAATTTGTATTTGAACCACAGAGCATGTTAAAAACCTTATTTAAAATGAATATTAGTATCTATTGTAGTCAGGTATGTTATTTTTAGCAAGTTTATTTCAGTTATACGCATGAAGAGTTCTCGCTCACTTGCCAAATGAAAATGGCTACTTGTTTACGGGTATAGCTTTTTACTTTAATATAACACAAGATTCGAACAAAATAACAATTTCATGAGATAAATAAGATGTTAAAGAACAACTTTTCCATCGGAAGCCATATCGAATTCTTTGCCGTTTTTGAGCTATAAAGCGAAAACTTTAGGGGCCGTAGATCCCTAATTTAAGGGGCCAGCCCCTTTTTACTGGTGTCAAATAAAAGCTCTTGAAATTTTACACAACTTTTATTCTACATGTCTTAACAAAATATTTTTAGTTTAAAAGATATAAAGGAAATTATGTGCAAATTTTCGCTCTTTCAGGCGTCCTGATTTTTGACCCCTCTTTATCGCCATTTTAAATGGCGAAATCAAAAAACAAAATATGATGTGCACAACTACAATGCTTCTACTTTACCAATTCAGTGTTTTCTCTGCTCCAATTATTATAGTCTCGGAGCCTTTATCTGGAAACCAAAGCCCCTAAAATTTCACTAAAAGGGAAATAACTCGCAAGCGGAAGAGAATATCCAAAATGTTTAAAAGTATTTTGAAAGTCTTTAGTGAAATGTATTAAAGCTGAAAATTTGAGCAAAATCGGTTGAGGAATGAGCGAGATATGAAGCTTCAAAGTTAGCGTCTAGGAAAAAAAAAAAAAAGAATAATAAGAATAATCTTAACCAGCACAATAAGTAGAAGGTCTTCCGTTGCTACGGAAGACCTTAATAATAAATATACATGCGCTTATTGGTAAAGTATTTTTTAAACCTGTGAAATATGGACACAGATCATTTTGAGCAGAAATTTTCAATAGGTAAATAAACATTTCAGTATGAACTTCGGTGGACAATTTAGTGGAAGAAAAATTGATTACTGGTGTTCAACTAAGTATAGACAATGGTTTTAGGCCTAACATGAAGCCTGATGTTATATATGTCGTATTCCAGGAGTCCTGATAAAAGTTATCCGTTCAGTTAATTTCTGCTAGCAGTATCAAATGTCGTTTTCGTCTGGATTAAGCATGGTGGAGAACGATTCAAATAAACAAATAACAACCGTTGACTCGCAAATGAATATACATAAATGACTAATTCCGAAACTTCTTGTACTTTAAACTTTTAGAAGCTATCCACCGTGATGAAAATACGAAAACTGACCAATCTCATAAATCCTGCAAAGATTACAAAATTAAGAGTAGTGCATACACAGACCCATAAATACACCAGAGGCCCAAGTGCCTAAGTTAGCATCCCTTGTTGACAGTTCACATCCACCTTGAGCCCTATACCTTGATAAAGAAAACGGAGTAATCCGTAGTCAAAAGTATGTAAAGCGAAGATAACGAACAGTGATCAATCTCATAACTCCTATAAGTAATACAAAATAGATAGTTGGACAGACACGGACTCCTGGACACATGTCAGACAGCATTTGACACAATGGTAGGTTGTATTGACAAACTAGATCGTTAGAACGACCATAGAATTTGCGAACTGCTGACTTCAATCGAGACTGTTGAAATCCCTGTATCGAATCAGTTGAGATATAAACACCATATGCAGGTGATAATGGAATATTATTACATAAATATGGGAAGTTGACGATGGAGAAGCTGAAATCATCCCGTTTGTCATACAGTTGAGTTGTCAGTTTGCCGTTAATGTCTACTTTCAATAAAACATCTAAGTATGAAGCAGAAGTGGACGACTCTGTGGTGTCTTTTATTTCGAGCTCACAGGGATATATCGAATCGACATATGAATGAAAGTTATTATTGTTAATAGACAAAACGTTATCGATATATCTAAATGTCGAATTGAATGCCACAACAAGAGATATTTTCTTCTCATGTAGAAGTTTTTGAATAAATTCTGCTTCATATGAATATAGAAATAGGTCAGCTAACAAAGGAACACAATTCGTGTAAATAACACAGCATTCAACCAAATTGTTTGAAAAAGAAATATCTCTACATCTATATAACCACAGTTCAAATCAGAATTTTGCCCATACATAGTCAAAAGATGTGCTAGATGTAACGAGTTTGCGTCACATCTATGACGTCACAATATCAAAATGACCTCAATTTGTATATGACTGTGACGAAAATTTATGTTTCAATAGTATTTTAGCAGAGAACGATTATAATTTTTTCTGAAAATATACAATGATCTGGATAAAGTTAACGGCGATCATGTTTTTACTAAAATTTCAAAACGTGACTTGCCAGAAGTTCCGTCAGTAAGTGGGTGAGACATTTTAGTGAGGGAAGGGAGGCGGTTAAAGATTATGCTCGTTTGGGCAGCCAGTGAATGTTGGTGTAGAGAGGAATGTGTCACAGGTTGAGCAATTTGCATTAAAAGATGGAATAGTCACCGTTAAATATGTAGCTCATAATCTTAACGTTGTCTTATCGAACTGTGCAAGAGATTTTGACCAGTATGCTTGATAAGCGGCGAGTTTGTGCAAGGTGGGTTCCTCTGCTTCTTCTGCCGAGAGCATGCGAGTAAATGTTTGCCAGTCTTACATATAGAGATACGCAAATGATAGTGAATGGATTATAGCGTGTGACAAAACATGGGTACATTTCTTCAAACCAGAAACTAAATAATAAAGTTCAATTTTGAATAGTCCATTCCAAACTCCCCGTCGAGGCCTCATTACGTCACCTACGAACAGCAAACGAACTCTGGTGGAAGTTTGTAGTCCATTCTCTCCGTCGCCATTGGGAGCACGTGTAACGAAGTCTGCAGAAAATGTATGAGAGCACTTGTAACGAAGTCTGCAGGAATGTATGAGAGCACGTGTAACGAAGTCTGCAGGAATGTATGAGAGCACGTGTTACGAAGTCTGCAGGAATGTATGAGAGCACGTGTAACGAAGTCTGCAGGAATGTATGATAATGTGCTCATTGTTTTCAGCAACATCAACAGAATTATTCTTAATCACATGATTACCCCTAAACTTTCATTTACTGGAGACTACTATGCGCGTGTTATCAAATCAGATTTAATGAGAGCCGTAAGCAGAAAGCACCCGGATTTGATTCAAACTGCATTCATTCTGCACCAGGACAACGCACCTAGCCATAAGAGTCGGGTTATGATGGACGTCATGGAAACACTGGGTATAGAATTCCCTACCCACCCCTTACAGCCCAGATTTGGCAATCTGAGGCATCGGGCTATTTCCAGTTTTCAAAGATAACCTGAGGGGAGAGATCTAGAACTCTGAGACCTGGGGAAATATTGACACTGCTGTGAACGGGCAGGTCGATGGCAGAACTGCATCAAAAGTGGAGGGTCTTACTTAAAAAAAATGCTCAACTAGGACACCCACTTTGATTTGTAATACCGGGTGTGACTGGTCGACAGGGGATGTTTACTTCTCCTGGGCACATGATACCACCTCTGGTATATCCAGGGGTCTGAGTTTGCCCAACTCTCTATTTTGTATTGCTTATAGGAGTTATGAGATTGATCACTGTTCGCTATTTTCACCTCTCATTGCGTAATCTCATAATTCCTATAAATAATACAAAATTAAGAGTAGGGGCAAATACGGACCCATCGACACACCATAGGTTGGATCAAAGGAGGAATAAGCATCCCTGCTGACCTTTCACCCCCGTCATGAGCCCTATATATTGATTAGGTAAATGATGTAATTATATAATAACCTTATAAACGGAGCTCCCGTGTCGCAGCAGGAGTTAGCAAATTAAAGAACCCTCACCACCACGGCCCTGAATTTGTTGTACAACACCTACAACTGGTGACGTCTCAATGTGAGTAAAATTTTGGGAGGGAGGGATACAAACAACCGAGTGATGGGATATCCATTTATATTTGTTCCTGATATTGAGAAATGGAATATCCATTGATAATTATTCCTGTTACTGAGTGATGAGATATACATTGATATTGTTCCTGATACTGAGTGACTGAACATCGACTGATATTGTTCCTGATCAGGGTTTGACACTAGTACGGCACGTCCGACCTACCGAGTCTACTAAATAATAGGTCTGGTCGGGTAAAATGTCCATTTACTAGTCCGACTGGTCGTGTTGAAAAAATAAACAATAAACTTTAGTATAAAACCATAAGATATCTTAATCATAACTAAAAGAAGAGTTGAACCGCGTGATAACATAATCTCTGTTTTTAGTTCTGATAAATAAGTCGCGGTCGGAAGTGTTATGTAAAGTTATGTTTCAGATAAATAGATACAAATTGAATTCATTTTCATTAAAAAAAATAATTTGTATCAAATATAAGAAAGTGTTTATGGAATTAATAAATTACGTCGTAAACAGCCATTTTTTTGGTGTTGACATGTGTGCGGGAATGTCTCAATCTTTATTCAAATACGACTTATCGCGATCTCGTCCTCAAGGACAGATGTCCTAAGAGGGAAAGGTTGGGAAGAAACAAAGAAGGGCTTATGAAATAGAACTTTTTTTAAAAAACCGGTTCAGGTCATCTTATTCTAATTGGACTAAAGAATTTCTGTGCCATATAGAATTTAAGGAAACGAAAAATATGTTTGAAAATAATAGCATCAAATTGAATAAGGAGACTAAAGATTTATTTTGAGATAATGAAGTACGTTTTAGTTCAAACTTAATGTTTGTCATTTGAATCAAGTACATGTATTTAAATATGGAGAAACTATCAATTTCTTTCTGAAAAGTTGGTCAGGACCAGTGGATGTAGGGCCAGGTCTAGTAAAAATCATTTGAAGTAGCCCGACTGGTCTAGTGCTCAAAAAAGTAAATGTCAAACCCTGCTGATACACATTGTCATTTGATATCCACTTCCAGAAAGTTGGGACTGCCTTTGTGAACTTGCTGTTGTATAATAGATATCATATTCTGGATGATGATTGTTCCAGAAAATAACAGTTTTGAAATAGTTTATAAAACAATTGTGTTATACATAGTGAACCCAGATTTATATTTGATATGTCTTTTGCTTGCATGTTTGGTTTTATTAAAGTTTTAAATTTGGGGTTGTTTTTTGTTCATTGAGAATTCGTTTTGTATTGAATTATTTCATAACGGGATTTACCTCTTGAACAGAAAATCTGTAAAAGTATATTAGGTCAACAGGGAAAAGTAGGGCAAACACGGACCCCTGTACACACCAGAGGTGGGATCAGACAAACACGGACCCCTGTACACACCAGAGGTGGGATCAGACAAACGTGGACCCCTGTACACACCAGAGGTGGGATAAGACAAACACGGACCCCTGTACGCACCAGAGGTGCGATCTGACAAACACGGACCCCTGTACACACCAGAGGTGGGTGCAGACAAACACGGGCCCCTTTACACACCAGAGGTGGGATCAGACAAACGCGGACCCCTGTACACACCAGAGGTGGGATCAGACAAACACGGACCCCTGTACACACCAGAGGTGGGATCAGACAAACACGGACCCCTGTACACACCAGAGGTGGGATCAGACAAACACGGACCCCTGTACATACCAGAGGTGGGGTCAGACAAACACGGACCCCTGTACATACCAGAGGTGGGATCAGACAAACACGGACCCCTGTACATACCAGAGGTGGGATCAGACAAACACGGACCCCTGTACATACCAGAGGTGGGATCAGACAAACACGGACCCCTGTACACACCAGAGGTGGGATCAGACAAACACGGGCCCCTTTACACACCAGAGGTGGGATCAGACAAACACGGACCCCTGTACACACCAGAGGTGGGATCAGACAAACACGGACCCCTGTACATACCAGAGGTGGGATCAGACAAACACGGACCCCTGTACATACCAGAGGTGGGATCAGACAAACACGGACCCCTGTACATACCAGAGGTGGGGTCAGGTGCCTAAGAGGAGTAAACATACCTATACATAACTTCGTATTCTTTTTAGGATTGTTGAGATGCATCACTGTTCGTTATCTTCATGTTTTCATCTATTGTACATACGTCGGTTTACAAGAAACCATATAATTAATGAAAACTTAAAAGTAACATCAACATTCCTTTATCAATTTAAATCTAACTAATAATATCGGGTAACTCACATTCTATTTGTTATCGGTAGTATTAGGACGGAACTTTGGTGATGACACACATCCGACACTGATAGCCACTTAAGCCAGTCTCTCACTTCTTATTAAAGTACACAATGACCCTTTTATCATAGTAGAAAACGAGGAAGAAAGTGGGATTCTGATACATGTTTTAAAGAGTGTAAATGTTGTGTACATGTAATTTTCTCATACGAATTTACTCTATTTTGAATGACATTAAATTTGATCTTTAATTAAGATATATTTGATACAATCACTTTCCCCCCGAAATTACATGTATGTTGCATATGACAACAAGAGACCCACATATTCAGCAACAGTATTAAACAAGATGCGTTCTTAATTAAAACACAAATGTCCCCAAAAGGGAATTGAATTATTAGAATTATACTGATGAGAGGCTTTACATGATATATGTTATATTAACACTATGATTATTTTGGACCCGCTCTAGAGTCAGAGTCCATGGGTTGCGTAATACTCACAAGTTTAGTACATTCCTTTTTGTTTTCCAAAATATGCATTTAGTTTTTACACAGTATTAGCAAAATTAAAGAAGTCTTATAGTTCTAATAATTTTAAAATACTATATTTATACAAACAAGTTCACCCCTTCAAAGAGGTTGAGCTTTGATACCCTAAAAAGATTGTAATTAGTCGATTATAAGTCGAATTTTTTTTTATTTTACTGAAAAATTGTAAGTACAACGAATATAACAAATGTTTGAAAAATGCCCTACAAAAAATTTAACATTCATCATAAGCTATAAAAAGCCCTGTTTCTCTCTATGTGTTGCATCTCTTTAAAATACTTTCTTCCTTCCTTTCAAACTCTTATCTCTAACCTGTTTTCTTTTCTTCTATAAAAAAAAAAACCCGCCCAAAACTTTCATATATTTATTTTTTGGTATTAATTATGAATCATTTATATAACTGAAAATAATCTATTATGTGTATGTCTGTATGCACATGTATTGTGTATATGTATTCACATAATATATGTGTGTGTATTTTATTGTTTGCTTTTGTAAAAATATTGTGTATATGAAGGTTGATAAAAAAATATTTAAAGAATTGACGAAGTCTTTCAAATGATAAAGACAATAATGAAAGGTGAAGATAACGAACAAGATCAATCTCATATACTCCTATAAGCAATACAAAATAGATAGTTGGACAAACTCCTGGATATTCTAGAGATGGGATCAGGCGCCTAGGAAGATTAAGCATTCCCTGTCGTGAGCCCTATATCTTCATCAGGTAAACGGAGGTATCCGTAGTCAAAATCATTGTGCTAAGAACGGGCTAACAATCGGTGTGAACAGCCAGACAACATTTGACCCAATGATAGGTTGTATTGTCAAACGAAATTGTTATAACGACCATAGAACTATGATAATGTTGACCCCAACCTGGAACCAAAACCCCTACCCCTTGGGTCATGAAATTTTCAATTGTAGTAAAGGACAAAGTGTCCCATTTAAATATCTATTTAGTTTTAACTTCGTTTCAGTACAGGAAGTCCTGCGCCTTTTAAATATAATTGAATCATTGAATATATTATTTAACGTCCCTCTCGAGAATATTTCATTCATATGGAGACGTCACCATTGCCCATGAAGGGCTGCAAAATTTAGGCCTATGCTCGGCGCCATTGAGCAGGGAGGGATCTTTATCGTGCCACACCTGCTGTGACATGGGTACTCGGTTTTTGTGGTCTCATCCGAAGGACCGCCCCATTTAGTCGCCTCTTACGACAAGCAAGGGGGTGCTAAGGACCTCTTTTAACCCGCATCCCTACAGGCAGTGGCGGATTTAAGGGGGGGAGGGGCATAACTTTTCAAATTTAAGGTAAATCGTGGTGTCTTGTTCGTAAAAATATACTTAACGATAAAAGAAGCAATAATTTCTTCCACTCCTGGAACAAAACGCCGGTATTTTCGCTGGAAGGTGTGTATCGGCTTTTATATGCAACGTGAAGATAACGAACAGTGATGCGATTGGTCGCTTTACCATTCCTTATTGCGATATTCAACCAATGAAAAAGCCCTTCATTTCCAGTCCTCGGGAGCATAGAAAAACATGCTTTTGAAGCGAAGATTTTGACTACGTGGAAGTTCAACAAGTTACAAAACATTCAACGAGATGCTTTATCTGCATTATTGAAGCGGAGGGTGTATTTGTGTCTATAAAGACAGAGGAGGAAAAAGCCTGTGTTACCAAGCGTTTACTAGTACTGCGTACGAGTCTATGTACAGGTCTACAAATTCAGTACTCGTAGTCTCGCCACTTTTATCCATCATACGGGAGCAATGTGTTTTTTAACGGACTTGGTATTTCATCGGTTTATATAGGTATGTTAAACTTAATTGCGTATTAAGAACTGCCGTAATTTGTTCCAGTTGTGTTTGCACAATTTAAACCAGTAATTATTACCTTCTATACATTGTGTAAACACAATACGCCAGTTTCGAGATTAGAGCTCTCCTGTGTAGGAGGTGCATTTAGTGGAACTTTGAATGCTTAGGTGGGACAGAGTGGTACTACAGTCAGTGAGAAAGACGATCAAATGTATAAAAACCGACTTATTTTTAAATACTTGATGTAGGAAATATAAAATACTATCAAAAGAAATGTTTTACTTAAGTGGAAATATAAATACAATGTTATATATCCAAGCAATGTCCTGGATATGATAGCTAGGAGCAACAAAATAACGTGATATAATAAGAATTCTAAGTATTTAATTACTTCTTGAATACTTATCATTTACTTAGTTTGTGTATCAGTCGAAATTGGGGGATGAAATTGCGTGTGATAAACTTACTGAGCAGATTCACTTATGCAGTTATGAATATCTATCCCACTCCCGCGTGTAAACAAGTTGTTTTGCACCTTACTAAGTACAAGAGTTCTCCAAAGGGAAGTAACTCGGACATATCTCGAAACCGGCATATTGATGTCTCACCTATGCTAATTACAGTATGGTATGTGAACAGGATTGTAAGACCATATTTTAATTAAAATTTGCATCTAAGTTTTAAATTGTATCATGCATGACTGATTTTTTCACGTGTCATGTAGCAGTGATGGTAACAAACATACCAGAGGCGGATGCAGGATTTCCGAAAGGGGGGACATGTGAAAGTGAAGTATTAGCCATAATAATCAGCCATTTTGGGTGCCAAAATGAGTTTTCATCAACATATCTTTGATAGTGGCACAACAAAACACACACACTTTCATGGGCGCCACCATTACAGCTGACACTTTAAGTTCCGGGAATACCTACGGCGATTCCCATTGGTCCTCGATAGGTCACGTAAGGTCATGCATTTTGATGAGTTATGCGAAAATATCGGCATTGTGTCCTACGGGAGGTAAACGTAGAGCGACCGACCGTGGGTTTCCGACGATGGTATCTCAGATACTAGTACAATTCTAGCATACAAAGAAGAAACTTTTATAACAAGGTTCAACATTCAATTTTATCATTAATTTCTAAACATGAATTCAGCTTATTTGAATGATAAAAGGTGAAGATAACGAACAGTGATCAAATTCATAACTCCTATAAGCAATGCAAAATAGATAATTGGGTAAACACGGACCCCTGGACACACCAGAGGTGGGATCAGGTGCCTAGGAGGAGTAAGCATCCCTTGTCGACCGGTCACATCCGCCATGAGCCCTATATCCTGATCAGGTAAACGGAGTTATCCATAGTTAAAGTATAAATAGTAAAGATTTAAATAAAGTATAACCAAAGTTATGGTGCTCAAACTCCTATGCCGCGGGAGTAGGATGGCGCTAAAAACGGAGATAAAAGTTTCAAAAGGGGATATACATGTATAGGATGCATCTTCAAAAATCTTCGCAAGAACAGCTGAGCCTTGATTAATCATACTGATATGCAAGCATTCCCAGGTTTATTGAAGAATCAAGTTTTTTCAAATTGTGGCCCCCCGGAGGTAGGCGGGGCCCGAATAGAGTATCGAAGTTTTACATGGGAATACATAAGATAAATCTCCTTCTCATTAACAGCAGGGTCATGAATAATCATATTAATATGCAAGCATCCCCAGGTAGTGCAGATTGAAGTTTGTTCAAATCATGATCCCCGGGGATAGGATGGGGCCACAATAGGGGATCAAAGTTTTATGTGAGAATATAAAGTAGCATCTTTGAAAATCTTCCTTAAGAACAGCAGGACCATGATTTAGTCATATTGATATGCAAGGATCTTCCAGTAGTGCAAATTTAAGTTTGTTCGATTCAGGGGGTCCAGAGATAGGGTGAAGCCATAATAGGAGATAAAATACATTAATGAAAACAATTTATTTTCAAGATTAGCAGGACCACAGTAAATCATATCACAATGCGAGTGTTCCTAAGCTCTGTGGATTCATATTTATATTATGTTCCCATGACTAAAGAAAGAGGTTGGGGGGTGGGGGTGGGGGGGTATCCGTTTTGTCCTTTCTGTCGTAAACTTGAATCTTGCTCGTAACTTTTGAATGATGAGTAATAAGAGATTTCATATGTGTATTTCTTTTTTCAAGACCTTTCTTTTGGTACCAAAGTGTTTGACCTTGTGACCCTGACCTTTGAGGTTTATCTACTTTTAAGAAAATCTAACCTAAGCGATATCTCCAGAACTATGTAAGGTCACATTTTGTGTAAAGATTTCATGTGTCAATAAACTACATTTGATGGCATGATGTTTGACCTTATGACCGTGACCTTGTTTTACCTGCTCATGACCTTTGAATATGGAATGATACATTTTTCATATATGCATTCATTGTGATAAGCCCTTTGTATATCTGTAAGAAAGATTTCGGTGTTGTATACTTGATCCTGTATTTTGAATGACTTTTAAGAAAAGTTAACTTAGACAATATCCTCTGAACTATTTAAAGCAGGGACTTCATGTGTTGTATATCGATTCCTTACCATTTCAAAACATTTTTTTTTATCCCTGTGACAAGTGTTGGTGCTATTGGTTTTGGAAAAGGTTTGCGATTCGATATTTACTAATTTGGAATTTTTTGAGAGTCCAATTTTGATTAACTATACTCATTGCATATGTTGTGGTGCAGTACTTCTGAAGTTTCTCCTGCACAGTAATTAATATTTTCTTGCAGAGTAAAGATAGGGGGTTGGTAGAACGATTACTGACTCCGGCAATGTGATTTTGCATAATGGTTGTGTAATTATTATTGTTTATGGTTGTTGAATTTAGGGTTTAGTATGTGTCCTCGAATTTAACAGTTCCAATGAATTTACATCACAGCTCAAAGGAATTTACATCACAGCTCGAAAAAATTTACATCACAGTCCCAAAGAGATTAATTACAAACCCTAGATCTTTACATTACATAGGAATTTACATTACATATCCAAGGAGTTTACAATACAGACGCAAGGAATATACCATAGCCGATAGGATCCAAGGAATGTACCTGTATATTACAACCCCTGGGAACTAAGATCCAAAGAAATTACAATACATAAAGAATTTACATACCTAAGGAGTTTATATTACAACCCCTAAGAATATATATTACAGGCACGAGGAATTTATATTACAGCCCTTTAGAAAAAATATTACATAACCGCCACGGTGGTCTAGAGGGTAGAGCGGTCGCTCGCATGCGGAAGGCCGGGGTTCGAATCCCGGCCGCGACAGACCTTAGTCGTTAAAACCTCGGAGATCACATTAAAAACAGATGTCCCGTGTCACAGTAGGTGTGGCACGCAAGAGAACCCTCACTACTAAATAAGTTTACATTACAGAACCAAGTAGCTGTATAATTAGATATTTACATACCCAAAGGAATTCACGTTGTAAACAAGAAGAATTTACATTTCAGTATCAAGGAATTTACATTATAGACCCAAGGAATTGCATTACAGCTATGAAAATTACATTTCAAACCTTAGGTTGCTCATTTCTGTTAATTTCACGGATATAGTCTTACAGTCCTAATAATTGTACAATCCCAGTGAATTTACATTGCACGCAGACCAAATAAATTTACAATACTACTCCGAGGAATCTACAACCATCAACATGATACAGGTTAGGAAACTTAGTAAGAGACAATTCATGACATCATTTTCTCATGAAATGGAGAAAAATCTATTTGACATGAAAATTTGTACGAACAGAATACTTTAAACAAATTCAAAGCATGCACATGTACAGGAATTGTCCTTTATGCCTCCTACGAGAAGAAACCGTACAAGCAGTGACAAATAACCCAACACTGTAATGCAGTTTTGTCGAATATGTCATTTATTGAATGGCATAAGGTAAATTGTTATGTAAAATGTATAACAAACGATTAAGGGGGATCACCTGAATAAACAATACCTGCTGAAACATGTACATAGGTGTCAGGTAAAGTGTGATCCCCCTTTGAGACTGACTAGAAAGATACATGTAGTGAAAGTACAAATACAAGTTACAGAATACATGGAACATGCATACGACATATACATAAATGAGTTAATCCTTGGAGGCGTCAAAAAAATTTGCCACACGACCTCATACAGTGAGGGATTGACGCCAACCAAGGAAAGAAAAAAGAAAACAAAAAATAAACAAACCAAATAAAGTAACTTGTACCGAGATCCTACATTGTCCTTGAATGTATACACATATTGGGACATGAAATATTTTGCATTATGTGTGAAGATTCTATGACTTAGGAAATGCATTTTATCATAATACACACATACTGAAGTAACACGGATAGTTATGCACATTGAACTATTAGCAATAAACAAATGATGTGCCACTTGCAACATTAACAAGAGGCGTGGCCCATCACAACAATAAACAATAGATTTACCTCTAACAACAGTGAACAAGAAAAGCATAACCTCACACTAATAAACTTTTGAAACGTCCTGTATATTGACAATTTTTCATAACATTTTTCATTGTTGATCTGCCACGATGCTTCCTGTTGAAACCAAACAGGAAATGTGAATCACCCATCCTTGACGTTAGTTTCAATGTACATGTGTTATTACATGTACGTGTAACTCATCGGCTGCCTTGGTGCAGTTAGTGTAAGGTGGATGATCTTTACTTCAGTTTTTCTTCAGACGTACGACGATGAAGAAAACAAATATGGTGATAACTAAAACAGACGATACAGTGACGACACCAATAATAATGGCGGTGTTTGTAGAGAGATCATCCTTCAATTGATTCTTTAAGTTTGTCATGTTGCTCGGAGCATCTGTCATGTTCTGGAAGATTGTGCTGCCGATCTTCAGAAGTGTAGAGTCATCAATAATATCTGTAAGTAATGAAATAAAAAGAATGTTACAAAACAAATGTACAGTCATCAATGATACCTGTATGTAATAAAATAAAAAGAATGTTACAAAACAAATGTAGAGTCATCAATGATACCCGTATCTAATAAAATAAAAAGAATGCTGCAAAACAAATGTAGAGTCATCAATGATACCTGTATCTAATAAAATCAATGATACATGTATGTAATAAAATAAAAAGAATGTTACAAAACAAATATAGACTCATCAATGATACCTGTATCAAATAAAATAAAAAGAATGCTACAAAACAAATTTCGTTCGCAAATAATAACAACAATGGAAAGCAGAACATGTTCTGTCAATGTTTCACTGGAATAATCGTTGTATTTGAATCTTCAAGATCACAAATACATCTACAGTACCCTAATGTTGACTGCAATACTATACAGAACTAACTAGATACTGTCATAAGACAGCAATATCTGCACGCAAGTGTTTACTTTTAAATTAACTCTCCATCGCACTTGTGTAACTAGCAAAGAAGAGAAAATAGTTACCATGTAACATACCCTATACCATATATATCCTTGCTGCATATGTCAAGATGCATTGAGTATTCTGTTGGGCAAATACCCTGAGCTCATCCAAAACCCTATTTCATAATGGTTGAAATACATGTATATCTAAAACAATTGAGATCTTAGCCCCCCTCCAACCATATACATGTACATTCCTGCTGAACATATCAAGATGCATTCATTATTCTGATTGGCAAGTGTCTCGGAGTCATCCCAACCCCCATCAATGTTTGATTGTTCAAATATCTTTAGTATGAGCATATTTTCTTGCATTGTAATCACAGATATGATTATAACAATCGTTATCATACAAAAGGATTCGGAAACAAGTTTCACAGCTTATGCTAGTCCGTCTCCCTGTGTTATCTACAAGTAGGACTGACAGCCATGATATGAACATTTGAATATCAAACGTGAAAAGAAAAGAAAAAAAAAACGAGGCAAAATTAATATCATACAATATTCAGACAATATGATAAAATTATTTTAAACAAGCATTCTGAGAGTATTGCATGGCAGTACATAGTCCCCTACCGGTTGCAAAAATTAATGTACCACAACATTATTCAAAGTTCATTACGTAGGTTATGGTAAAAGGGAAAATTTGGGAACCAGGAAAGGAAATTAACTACTATTCGAGTAGAGACGTACTAGACCAGGGGAAAAAGAGAAATTTATAATTAGGTTTAATTAGGTCTTTAACCAAGTCAATAAACTGTGACATGTAGATGATTATGAATAATTTAGCCATATTGTTGTATTACCATACTAGAAGTCTTTCAGCCTTATGTGCAGACATTCACGAAGAGGATTAAGTAAGTAAATATGCTAGAAGTTTTAATGAGTGTAGTACTCTTATATACAGAGATAAGAAACTTGGATGTAAACTAACAATTCATGCTATTTTTCTAAGTTCAAGGGCCATAACTTAATGAAAAATCAACGGACCGAGACAAAATTCGAACTTGATCTGTAACTTGTTATGCCAAAGCAATGTACCAAATATCAAATGAATATCTGCAAGCATAACCAAACAAAGTCCGGAAAATTGATAATTCATGTTATTTTTCTAAGTCCAAGGGCCATAACCTAATGAAAAATCAACAGACCGAGACAAAATTCAAAGTTGATCTGTAACTTGTTATACCAAAGCAATGTACTAAATATCAAATAAATATCTGCCAGTACAACCAAACAAAGTCCAGAAAACTGATAATTCATGCTATTTTTCCAAGTCCAAGGGCCCTAACTTAGTGAAAAATCAACGGTCTAAGACGAAACTCGAACTTGATCTGTAACTTGTTATGGCAAAGCAATGTACCAAATATCAACTGAATATCTGCAAGCACAACCAAAAAAAGTCTGGAAAACTGATAATTCACACTATTTTTCTAATTAAGTCCAAGGGCCATAACGGAGTAAAAAATCAACGGATCGAGACCAAATTCGAACTTGATCAGTAACTTATTATGGCAAAGCAATGTACCAAATATAAAATAAATATCTGCAAGAACACAGAAAAAAAGTGCGGAAAACTGGACTGACGGACGGACGGAGCGCAAACCTAAAGTCCCCTTCGACTTCGTCGGTAGGGGACTAACAAGCATACATTCATCTTCTATGCGTTTAGTTGTTTACCTTAGTCAAATTGTTGTAGCATAAAAGTAATGTAAAAGAAAGGATAAAATACCTTGTTCGTTTTTCCTTTAAAACACCCCGTTTAATTTTTACTATGAAATTTTGAACTATTTGGAATATTTCTATATTCGTGTGTTGGCTTAGATATTTGTTTCCGTACAACACAACATTTAAGGTTGTTTTTAATGGCAATTTTTGAAAATTAAATTTTTCGAAGGTGTGTGTAATTTTGACATTCTAGTAGAAAATATTCAATGTTTTCAATTTTGCCACATGCACAATATAAACTTTCTGATATCTTTAGAATGGTTGAGCAAATATTAAAGCAAATATATTCATTTTGCACATTACACAATGCACTGAGCACCACGTTTTTTGTTGTTTTTTTTTAACCCAGTTGCCCCTTAAGGTGAAAAAGAAATTCTAAAAACTTATTGCACATCTACAAAAGATAATTTGGCTACTGCATAAAATGTAAGAGAAATTGTGGGGACTAGGATTTGAAGAAAAGCGCCGTTTGGCTCCCAGGATGACAATGAAAATTCCTAAACCTTATTACATATCTACATGACACCATTAATCATCTTCCAAAAGATAATTTGGCTATTGCGTAAAATGTATGAGGATTTATGGGAACCACGTTTTTTAAAATCATTTTTTAATTCCCTATTGGCACCCAAGGTAAAATTGAAAAATCCAAAACCTTATTGCACATCTACAAGACACCATCTATTTTATTCCTAAAGATTAAATGGTTACTGTTTAAAATAAAAGAGGAGTCTGAGGAAGAAAAAAAATGTAACTGACGGACGGACCAGGGTGACAACAATATAATTGTATATACCTAAACTAAAGTGCGGGTATAATAAATGAAATCTGCATTTATGATTTGAAATCAAGAATCAATCGCGAAAAAATCAAACAACCAAATCAATTTTAGTTATAATATTACATAGTCACCCATTCAATTTTTCTAATTCGACGAAATTAATGTAGAAAGAAACAAAAAGCCCCGACTCATTCTCCACAGAAATAGCTTCAGCCATCTACATGTACTACCTCTGAACGTAAACTCGCGAATTTTAAAAATAGAATTCGGTTTCGAAAATCCGTTATAATCAAATATCTAAGATTATTTATCCACATTTGCTTTCATCCTGTTGAGACACGACTTATCACGGTGTCGTAAGTATACATATTTATCACAAATTTTCCCCAATTGACCGCGTATCACGATTTTTCACAACTTTGTGACTTCAAGGAGTGTCTACACGGATGTTGTGCGTGAGCCATCTTCAAATATTTACATTTCCGATGTTTTTGATTTCGACATCCTTACCAATTGAAATGTCAGTCACTCCTCGTGAATGTGAACAATGTGCGTATGGATCCTGATGAATATAGTATGACTATTTCAACGAAAGTAACAAAATGAAAGTAAAATGTAAATATAAAAAATAAAGAAATTCGCACTCTAACTCTGGATTTCCGCCTACATTTTCAACTCATATATTTTAAAAAAAGCTTTGCAATTTTGATAATGAAAGACGAAGATAACGAACGTTGATCAATCTCATAACTTCTATAAGCAATACAAAATAGAGAGTTGGGCAAACACGGATCCTGGATATACCAGAAGTGGGATCAGGTGCCTAGGAGGAGTAAGCATCCCCTATCGACGGTTACACACGCCGTGATCCCCACATCTTGATCAGGTAAACGGAGCTATCCGTAGTCAAAATCAGTGTACCAAGAACGGTCTAATAATCGGTATGAAACATGTCAGACAGGTGCCTAGGTGGAGTAAGCATCCCCTGTTGACCAGTAACATCCGCTGTGAGCCCTATATTTTGATCAGGTAAACGGACTTATCTGTAGTCAAATTCAGTGTGCAAAGAACGGCGATATTTTTTAATGCAATCTAGAATCCATTAGTAATTGATTATCAACTTTAATACCAGTGTTAACTAGAGATTATTTTATGAAAAAGAAATGTCTCCCCCAGCTCCTCAAATTGGAAGTGCTCCAAATGAAACCTCCTCCCCTTAATGAACTGCATGGTATGGAGGAGAAAGCATAATCTAGAACATAGACATTATGAACTCCGATAAGAAACATAGGAGAAGTGTTCACAAACTATTTTACACTCTCCAACACTCAAATCCACTATAACTTTAAGGACAACAATCGGATCCTCCTGTCCCTGCAATATACACATCTGCAAATGGCATTGACGTATTGTACAAAATTTCAAGTCTATTGGATAAACCATATAGGAGGAGAAGTGTTCACAAGCTATTTTACATCCTCCGACCCTCTTAGATCCACTATAACTTAAGGAAAATAATTGTATCCTCCTGTCCCAACAATATGTACATCTGCAAATGGCGATAAGCTTTGTAAAAAGTTTCAAATCTATCCAATAAGCCATTTAGGAGAAGTGTTCACAAGCTATTTTAAATTTCCCACTCCTCTTAGATCCACTATAACTTTTAGGAAAATAATTGGATTCTCCTGTCCCACCAAAATGCACATCTACAAATGGCAATGAAGCATTGTACAAAGTTTCAAGTCTATCCGATAAGCCATATAGGAGGAGAAGCGTTCACAAGATTTTGTGACAGACAGACAGACGGAAAGTACAAAAACAATATACCTCCCCCTTAAAGAGGGGAGACATAATTAACTAATTGCTCTTAATTTCAACTCCTTTTGATTAGGGGATAGACAAACTTGAAACCGGACTTTAAAACGTCATATATTTCAAAATGCTTATTGGCATCAAGAAATAACCTTTTAATTTGTCAAATTCCTTTCTGTCATTGAGTAAAAATTGGTTAATCTTCATTTCTCACACTTTAACCTCATTTGGGATTGAACAGAGTGGACATTTTTGAATTTTGGTCTGTAAACATATATTCCCCAAGTGAAACAACAAACGTTTTAGTAAAATTTTCTAAATAACAATTTGTAATACCTACAAAAAAGAATTGTTTCACGTTTTCCGTTGATTCCTATAGTATATAGTGATATACATGATTTTAACCTCGTATTCCTTTTTGTTCTGTCAAACAAATAAACTTCTATTAGAATTTTTATGAATATCTAAACTGACACAAAAAATCTTTTAAAAATGATAACTTTTTAAAATATTGACCAGAAGGTATGCGGCGAAACAATACTATCGTTCGCAATTCTTTCATTTAAAAAATATATATATGAGGATATGAGCAGCAGCGCGTTACACCAGCATACTGTTCACGAAGAGCTAGTGCGCTAGTATGTAAGTTTCTATGTGGCGTGTTTAAAAATAGCTTACCAGAAAATCCAGATATAAACTAAATAATTTCATGTTAGTAGTACCTAATTTTCAAACCTATTCCTCCCTAGAAAGAAAGAGAATCCATACTCCATTTTCCATAAACGTGTCATGAAAATTTTTCGAGTGTGACGTTAAACGATATATAACCAACCAACCATTGTGTTAGATGATCGCTTAAAAATTATCTATTGTGCATGAAATGTACATCTATCATAAATTGTAGTACTCTTGCTATTCTAGGATTTTCGCGATTTCGCATCTCTCTATGAATAATTTTACACGCAAAGTTTTAAGTGTCCCTTCGCTGTAAATACATATATTACGGAGAGATTTTGCATCTTTCTTGGATCGCAACTCAGCACACAGAAATTACCTTTCATGTATTTTATAGTGATGCTTCCTTTGCAGCAAGAGACATCGGTTTCATGCAGCACACTGCCGCGGGAGTTGTTTACTGTCATCCTGTAGTCTCTGGTCTCTGTACAGTTCATCCATGCCACAGTCGTTATATTTATGGCTTTATCGACGACAATACGTGAACATTGCCTACACCAGTTTGGAAAGGAACATAAAAAGGTCTGAAGAATCTCCATTTTGTGTTGTATAAGCACTTTTTTGTTGTTGTTTTTTCAAAATTGCAATCTGATCTTCGATAGATCTAGAATAACGATAACAATCCAAAGGAAATATCTATAGACTAAAACCCCAATACAAACTTCCTGTTTTGGTCGATCATGAACAATCCAGAGAACTTTGTTTATGTGGTGCCGATGTCTCGGGTTTAATGATACACTGCACAGAGATATTTGATTTCGGAAATCATGCAATGCCAGTCATCACCAGGTACATGTATTCTGTTGGGAAACTTTTAAAGTTTAACAAGTCTGAAATATAATTGATTAATTGTATTCGTTGAATGGGATACAAGTAAAAATAACATATCATTTCCATATTACTATCAATTACTCTTGATCATTTTGCACTCTAAATCTTCAGAAACAACCAACTGGTGTGATGAAAATATTTTGTCTCATATTTATCAATGTGGACATTATAACCTCCTTTTGCCATTATTACTTAAATTCGCTCTTTACTATGTTATTTTGTTTTCAATGAAACCCAGGCGGTTTTATGTTCATGTCTTTTCCACACATACGCATTTAATGATTTTAGGAATGGGTTGTAGTATGATGGATTTTAATCGTAAAACCCAATGAAAAGAATGATGGATTAGATGCCTCAGGCGATTTAATTGTATATGGTAAAGGAGTCAGCAAGATTCCATTTCCACGAGAGCAAGCCTATTTCCCGAGGTGAAGTAGAAGAAAATGGGCTGCTCTATGGGAACTATATAAGACTGCAAACGACCATTGATGATTCTTCATCTGACGTATATTTTCCAGATGAGTCACAACGTTTTAGTTTTTTATCAGCAGGTCAATTCCAAGTGTTTCAGACGTACATTGATGGTTCTCCAAAACAAATTAATCTAAAGTGTATGATTCTAATCCCTAGTCAATCACATCTACCTAATCCTCAATTTTGATGTACATTAATTTTATCAATTCAATCTGACCATATTTAATCCTCCAGGCGACCCATGCTGTGTTTTGAAAACTCTTGATCATGATATCAACTTTTAGGCGAAATGCAGACACCGACTTCTATTTCAAAGCCTTAGTTCTCAATCTAAAAGAACTTGGAAAAGCTTTTATACTCATATCTTATCTCTACGAAATTGTATATTCTCTAGAAACTAGGAAACCTGTTCATATTAACAATCTGACATCAAATCGTCAATATAATTAAAGTTAATTTTCTAAAAATGAAAAAAGGACACAAAATGAAAGAACTATATTCTAAACGTTGCCACTACCATCGCCATTAAAGTGGAATGTGATGTTTCCTTTACAGCATGGTGAAAAGAAAACGACCAGTGATCAATCTCATGATTCCTACAAAGAATACAAAATTAAGAGAAGGGCAAACACGGACACCTGGACATACCAAAATTGTACAAAAATTAGGATTAATCTTCCCCTGCCGACCGCCGTGAGCCCTATATCTTGATTAGGGAAACGGAATAATCCGTAGTTAATTTCAGTATGTAAAGAACGGCCTAACAATTGGTGTGAAACGCGTCAGACAGCATTTGACCCAATGGCAGGTTGTATTGGTAAATTAAACTTGTTATAACAACCATAGAATTTGCAAAATGCAGACTTTAAACAAGACTGTTGATACCCCTGTAACATCAACGTATTTGTCAATAGCCTGCCTCGATTTTAAAACTGATCATACACAGAACAAGCTTTTGCGTATTGAATTAGTTGAAAGACATAATCACCATGTGCAGGTAACAATAGAATATTGCTACATAGAAATGGGAAATTGACGATGAAGAAGCTGAAGTCATCCTGTTTTATCCTATAGTTGAGTTGTTAGTTTGTTAGTTTGCCGGTAACATCTATGTAGTATCTGTGACACAATGCTTTGATACAGCACACTGCTGGCGGCCTCGGTGAGGATTGTACTTCTCTGTAGTACAAGTCATAAAGATACATATTGCAGTACTTTCGCATATCTAAATGGTTTCTGGAAAGGGGTGTAAAGTGTGTCATACCCCTTTATTATTATGTTGGTGTGTGTTGACATGAATATCTGTGGCACTTGCTACATGTACATGTACCTGGTATATTGATATGTGTATTTTTTGGTTCAGTTGTTTGTTTAATTATTCTCTTCTTTTTTGCTTGACAAATGGATCGAACTATAGATTAGTTTCATTTTAGTTGTATTCTAAAAATGTGTCATGCACTATCAAACTAGATCACAGTAGTAAGTTAATTATTAGATATGTAGTTGTTGTGAATGATAGGCTTGAAAGTTTCCATTCACTTCTATTGCATTTGGTCAGCGTAAATCACGTGTTAACAATTGAACACTTTTCACTCTCGATAACTTCATCAATTGTCTTCTCTTATAATCTGTAAGAAAAATTAATTGCATAGCTGTGTAGAACAGGAAGGCCTTTTCCAAAATTGTAAATTTGATCTTTGGGATAGAGGTTCTGACTCTAGAATGGGACCAAACTAATATATAATGTTTATGTGTAATGCATTTCGATAGCATCCTCTTTAATACTATTGACACTAAATATTCAGACTAATTAGATATTTACAAGGAACAGGTAGTCCTTTACAAAAATTGTAAATTCCTTGATCCCAGGGGTAGGGTTTTCGTTCCCGGGTGGGGCCAAAATTATTATAATGACATATACATGATTAACAGTTTCAGGACATTATTTCCCATTCATAGCTGCATTCCTTACAGAAAATGTATTAATAGTTATTAATCTAGCTGCGATATAATGAACAGTGATCAATCTCATAACTCCTATAAGCAATACAAAATACATAGTTGGGCAAGCACGGACCCCTGGACACATCAGAGGTGGGATCAGGTGCCTAGGAGGGGTAAGCATCCCCTGTTGACCGGTCCCACCCGCCGTGAGCCCTATATCCTGATCAGGTAAACAGAGTTATCCATAATCAAAATCAGTGTGTCAAGAACGGCCTAACAATCGGTATGAAACACGTCAGACAGCATTTGACCCAATGATAGGTTGTATTGACGAACTTGATCGTTATAACGACCATAAAATTTGCGAAATGCTGACTTCAATCGAGACTGTTGAAACCCCTGTATCATCGACTTGTTTGTCAGTAGCTTGTCTCGATTTAAAAACTGGCTATACACAGAACAAGCTCTTGTGTATCGAATCAGTTGAGACATATAAACACCATATGCAGATGATAATGGAATATTGCTGCATAAATATGGAAAGTTGACGATGGAGAAGCTGAAATCATCCCGTTTGTCATACATTTGAGTTGTCAGTTTGCCGTTAATGTCTACTTTCAATAGAATATCTAAGTATGAAGCAGAAGTGGACGAACTTATCCTGTTGTTCCTCATTAACATTTCAAACAGAATTTATGAAGCCAGCTTAGTCGTTTTCAGTACTTTGATTTTCATCAATAGCCGTGTTTCGAGTTCCTCCGGAACACAGTGTTTATTCTGTGTTTAGCCAGGCCACTTCAAAAATGTTCCACAGGGTTACTTCCGGTTTATTGTTGTTTACCTTTGTCTACCAACAGTCGACACTTCGTGTATTAGACCTAATAGGGTACATATAGCCTTAATTTTATCGATCATCATGAAATTGAAATACGCATGTAATAGTTTGGGGTGTATGCAGTACATAAATGTTTATGAGCGTTTGATAAGCTACTATTGATCTACGAAATACAACGAAAGACTTCGTCAAGAACAGAAGACGATGCAATGTTGTCGTGTAACTCGCACAAGGCCCAGCTATCTAGTAACCGAAGGGGGAAAGGAAAAGAACGTATTAGACTCAGTGAAACCTGTCAAACAGGTAAAATGAAAATTATGACGACATTTTATATATGATTAAACAAAACACAATGTGCACTGCTTCATAAAGCAGACATTACTCATTAGGTCCAGTACAGTACTCATGTAATTGGAAGATTTTTTAGTATGACTATTGATTATTGTAGTCATTTTATTGACTTTTCACAATCCAGTAGGTATTTGTGATTACTGCTCATATTTATACAAAATATATATCTGATCATGATTAAGGTAATATTATTCCTTTCAGCAACATCATTTCAATTATGTGCTCATAGACTGGACCAGCACAATCTCTAGTATAATTAGCCATGTATATATGCTTAATCAAGCTATAGGGTTTTTTTTTTAAATCTAATTGAATTAGCTATATAAAGCTAATTGAAATAGTTTGATACATGTATAACTATTTCAAATCTTCTATCAAATATATTTCTAAAGCATAAGAATTGAATTTCTAAGTGAAAATATTTCATCCTTGTACTCAAAACAACACACTGTAAACAATAAATGCTTATTAAACTATGTACCTTAGGAAGAATTTTGATTCAAAATTGTCAAATGTTTAGGATTATTAAGTTGTTAAGCAACATTTAACCAATCTTCACCGTTGAGGATCAATAGAATGATATATTGGCAATTAGATTCCATATTGTAAAGTCATCATATACTTATCTAAGCTTCGACACACACAAGGTAGTGGACAGTTATCAATACAAAATACATTCTCTTTTCATGAAAATTCTTAAAATGGCATATGATCTATAACTAGAATAGTGTTGTTGTTAGTTCAAAGTACATGTATATTGTCATGTGCCATTCCACTTAAGATATTTAATCGAAAATATCTTAATGAAGCTATTTGAAATAGCTTTATAAAATATATAGCTAAATATAGAGATTGTGCTGGCCCTGATAGATATAGCAATACAGAGGAAATCCATCATATGCATCAAAATTTGGAAAAGGTGAATTGACTTTAATATCTATGAACTAAATTGAAACAAGGAAAAAAAAAGAACCTTTTGTGTTCGTTTAAAACATGTTGGGTAGATTTTAAAGTTGTTTAACTATGTTTATACATGATATATGTTAAGTGCTCAAATGACTCTTGTGATGAAATATGCATATTTTTTAGATTGATGTCAGAACTCTAAATGCAAGCAAGCTCCCATATGACTACAATGAATGTATAAGGGAAATTAGATATATGTACAATAAATATGGTAAGCTTTATTGATAAAAGTCATGATAACTCATACATTCACAGTTTTAATATGAATTACTTCATATATTTCTAGATAAGTTTAAAAAAATATACATGTATGTGCAGTTAACAGTATTTTTAACAAATACATAAATTATAATTTCTGCATTTTTTTAAAAACATCTTTGCTTCTCAAATTGACAAAAATCTATTATAAATATTGTGGCATCCCTCCTCTTTTTCAGGTATATGGGAACTGGATAATTTTCCATGCCTTTCACTTGAGGTCTTTAGTTTCATCATTAATCATGTGAATGTCTGTATGCCACACTCTCATGATGTCATGCCATTACTGGACATTCCTGAACACTGGTTTATTTCAGCCATACTACCTATAACATTGCCAAAATATTAGACTGAAAATTTTCACATACACAAGATTTGAAGCAGCAAAAGAAAAGAATTAGATACAGTATGTATAACACACAAAAAAGAAGAAATGAATTCCCACCTGGCTGAAATTAACTTTTTACTCCTTTTTAGCTCCCTTTCACTGCATACCAGCCAATAACTAGCAGTCATTATATGCAGATCAGCCATTGTTATTAACATGTATATATACATGTATATATGTTGAATAAAATATGAATGAAAATTGTTGTTCTTTGTTATTTCCTTTTTTAAATATATACTCAATAGCATATTTCCTTAAACAGTACTCAATCAAAGGGGTAGGAGAGCAAATACATAATATATAACCTGGCCCATGTTCAGCTGGTTCCATTCTTGTACACAAGTGGTTTGAGTGGAAATGTACATTTCTGATGTACATGCTAAGTACTTTGATTGCACAGGCAATAAGCATCACTTGTGTTCGAATTTACTATTAAGGAGTAATCTTTAGTAGTAAATTCGACCCCAAGCGATGCAATTGCCTGTGCTTGATTGGTATTAAAAGTTGGAGCAAAGATAAATAAAAGTTCGTTGATATAATTTAAAATTTTGCAGTGAATGAACCATCGGTATGGAGGTTGGATAAATGATTATGCAAATTCTAGTATAGATCCGTTGGGATAGATTATCTGGTGTTCTCGTATTCTATTTAATTGGCAGATATTATATATTTCATAATTTTTATGAGCCTGAACCATGAGTTCATAATTGAAATTCTCTAATATATGATGCTTTATCATGTATTTAATGTCGCATGAACACCGTTGTAAAATACACTGCTCAGATGTGGATGAGGGTACAGGTATACCTATTCTTAAGATTGACAAGATGTTGCAGAGTCTATATTATATTTTCAAGAGTCAGTACAAACCTCTTGGTTTTCCTAAAAGTTGATATAAGCAAACTGGCTAATACAATGTTGTTTTTTTGTTGGTTCAACTTTCACGGAATGTAATAATCGCACTGGATTTCGGCTGCTCGTAGTTTTCTACACAAATGACGCCAACGTTTCCTCTGCGTGAACGCTTTTCCCGGGTTTGGGAAAAGGTAAACTTTGACATCTTCCCAAGTAAATATGTATCCCTTGCTTTCCTTTATCTGATTTGCGACAATTTGTGCCGCAAAATCTATATTTGGTCAAAGACAAATTTTGTTACCAGTGTAAACAAAATTAACCGGAAGTACCCCTGAGGAACAATTTGTTCAAATCACGAGACCGGCGTGGCTAAATACGAAAATTACCGGGTGTTCCGGAGGAACTCGAAACACGGCCCTTGGAAGCTTTGGACCAAATTAGAGATTCTTACCCATACACACACTGCAATTGAAACGTAAATTAAGAGCAATCCATGTTTTCTTCTGCAGTTTGATGAACAGGTTGACCATACTGACGCATAACTTCAATCGCATGACGTGTAATTAAATTTTTAAATGGTTTAGTAGATGAAAATTTCATAAACCCTTTCATTTAGTTTTATGATACTGAATTCACATAACATCATCAACATATGAACTAGTATATAGAGTGATCAGCATTGTCGCTCTGATATCGCCCTTACTGGATTCTGTTTAAGAGGATAGAATGAATGTACCATCTAGCTACGGTACCTATGGAGAGCCAAAGAGTTCAATATTCTATCTTTGTAATTATGTATTTGTTGTTCCTAAATGCGCCATTGGTTCAATGTAAAATAGAAAAATGTTAATCGTTATCTTGACATTTGTAGTACATAACGGTATATTCGTTATTTGAATGGCGTAAGATGTAAAGGAATGTAATGTCTGTGTAGATGCGTAACAAGTGAATGCATTATTTATTCAATGTAAATTTGAAATTAGATCTTCGCCATCCGTATTTGAGCATTTGCACATTGCAGTTGCGAGTTACAGTAAAAAATGTTGGTAATCCGTCCGATGATAGTTCGACATTCGAATTTGCTCATTCGTTTACTGCATTTCAACATTTGTTCGTTGTTTTACCATTATGACGACAGAGGGCGCGCACTACATCGAATCTTTTGGGAAACAGACTATAGAATCATATTGGAGGACCAGTTTATGTGACATTCCCTCGGAGCTATTATTTTCCCGGCCTTTCGAAGTCCGAGGTAAATTATTATATTTTGTGCAAGGAAGATATTTTGATTTATTTTCTGTGAATGTAACTAATTCATAAGTATTAATTTGATAAATGAATCCAATGATAAAAAATACATCAAAAATGCATTTCAGAAATCACCCCAAATTCTTTACCAATTCATTCTTCATTCAATAACAAATTTAATACTTGAAATTAATCGATTATTAATCAATTATAGTGCGTCCGATTATACTGATAATCAATCATGAAAAAATATTCCGATGGTTGATCACTACGACTGTTTAAAAGGTTGGACACAATCCCTAACAGGGCAATTGTTACACTAAAAATGGAATTGTTACTCTTTTTTAGTGTAATTAACTGTATCATGGGATTTTCAGTTGTTTCCCCTCTATTTGAGAAAAAAATGAAGTGCAAGAATACTTCTACAGCCTCTAAAAATTTAGAGTCTAGGAAGCGTATATTTACATATATGTACAAGGAATCTATATGTGACCAACAAGGTTTATAAATAACCTCTAACAGCTAGACTATGAAATAAAAAGATAGTGTTTCTTTCTCTGCTTTAAACAGACAAAATGAGTGGTTATATTGTAATAAAGAGGCTCGACAGAGGACAACTGGAACAAATTTTTTGACAAAAGAAAAGTATCTCAAATTAAACTATATCAAAATATCCCCGGTAATGTTGATTAATGATACATTTTTAACAAAAATATAGGAGTTTTGAAATTGAGTTAGCTATCTTGTGGAGAGAAAAAGAAGGGGGTGATCAGATACGAAACAAGTGCTTGTGGAAATAATGTAAAATTCAAATCTAGCCCATGGCTCAGGCTACTGGTTTTATGGTCTGGCCTATTAAAAATTATGGAAAAATAGCCCGATTGGTCTATTACATAAAAAATTTAAATATGTTACATTCAAGGTTGTCTGTCATTTAATGAAAACAACTGATAAATGATTCACTTTGTTTACAAATATAAAACCTATAGGCGTCGGAACCGGGGGGGAGGGACTAGGGAGGGGCTTATACCATGGATACTGACCGTTGACACTTGAAGTTCACACTTATGGGTACATTCCTCAAGTCGATGTGTTGTATTCCTAGTTTGTGGCCTTGAAGTTCCACAGATACCGAGTTAAGCATAATGCTTATGTATGCATATTCTGTTCCTTTAAAGACTAAGAATTAAAGTTCATAAGATGATGCTGTATATAACCTTGTTGGAAATTGTGGACGAGTCGACTCTGAGGGCCCTTGAAACCTTTGATTCATTTGTTTCTTTTTTGATCGGATGATGATGCAAGAATGTATGTTAACGGGTCTGGATGACTGAATTATGTCTGACACCGTAGCGTCTTATAATTCCCAGAATCATCGGATTTGCACCAGGTGCCCGATTTAAAAGGTTCATATTAGATGTGATTCACAGTGTTTTCATAATGGCTGTCACTCTCTGACACTTCATTACATACAAATGTTAACATGAAATAACACTTACACTGTAGTTCTTCCTGTTATCAGGGAAATGTTTTACATCAATTAAGGTTTATCCATATCCTGCTTTTATGGTCATTCAATATTTATAGAAACAAGAAAAGTTTGACAGACATATATGCCTCCCAGTGTCAGAATATTGAAAAGAATCTACTTTTCATTCATACATGTAATTTGTGCAGTGATAGTGAACATTATGGGTTATCTGCTAGTCAGGGGCAACCATAATGAATTTGATCTCTCACAACACTGAGCAGACATTTCCAAAGAACCATTCATTAGAATCATTACCTTTAACCTTGCGATCTCAAAACCAATGGAGGCCACCTACTCTTTAGGAGGCACCCGTGTATCAAGTGTGATGTATGCCAAGGAAATGGTTCTCAAGATATTGAGCAGACAATACTTATCATGTCCAATGTGACCCTTGACTTTTGACATTGTTATCTCAAAATGGATATAGGGCATCTACTCCTTGGGACCTTAGGTAAAACCAGTGTTCTGAATATGATATCTGCAAAGCAAAGTGTTCTCAAGATATTGAACAGAAAATAACATCTTACTATGTCCAGTTTTCTCCTTGACCTTGTGACCTTAAAAACAATAGGGTCATATACTTTAGAGGGACAAACAGTGCACCAAATTTGGTAACTTTCAATCAAATTATTCTTTAGGTATTGAGTGGACAAGATTTGGTCTACAGACCAACATACTGTGTATGTGTTTGTGATCGATTGACTGAATATTGTTCAACGTTCCTCTCGAAAATATTTCACTCATATGCCGGTGAAGGGCTGCAAAATTTAGGTTTATGCTCGGCGCTTATGACCATTGAGCAGGGAGGGATCTTTATCGTGCCACACCTGCTGTGACAAGGGGCCTCGGTTTTTGCGGTCTCATCCGAAGGACCGTCCCATTTAGCCGCCTCTCACGACAAGCAAGGGGTGCTGAGGGCCAATTCTAACTCGGATCCCCACGGTATTGTATGTGTGTGTGTGTTAATCTTTAATATTTTAAAATGAAGCAAACTCTGTTTACAATATATATAGTAGGTATACTGCTTTCCTTTATCAAGTGAAAACACGAAAGACAAGCAAAAAAATCAAATATCATATTTTGAAATTCTGGTATTGAAATTAAATATTTTTGTTTAAAAATTCGTTGTTGACTTTTCTTATCTTTCTGCTGTAACTGGATTTAAATGTTTTGCATTTTCACAGTAAAATATACTAGGTATTCAATTGATGCATATGTACAAACTTTTAACTTTGTTTTACTTTTGTAAGACTTTACAAAAACCCTTACAGGGATACAGTGTTGGATCCAGTAAATGCTCTATCAAGCTATCTATGCTCCTCAGCAACATATTAACTGGGGTGAAGAAGAAACATGAAACGTATTGTTTCATAACATATGCGAGAAGTGGTGTACATCAAATGTGGATTCTAAAATATTCCAAAGAACTTTTATTAAATTTGAAATCACAAAACTTTTCCAACGTCAAAACTTATGACTTTTCCACACTTTTGGGTACATCATAGCTATAGCTTCAATATAAATGGAACGTAAAAATACTTGTGTTTTGTGATCAGTCGTCCCAAAATATAATTTCTTAAACAGCACTTTGATTCCACGCTCAAGTACTCTGAAGTTGATATTAAAAAGATGCTGGAGTTCCTCATTGCCTATATTTACGTAGTCTTGGTAATAAGCAGGTGTGTTCATGAAGCTATAGCACGAAACGTGTCGTATATACAGTATGTCTTAGGATATCCCTTACTTACATGTAGTCTTCAGGATGTTTCTCGAAGCTTTCCTAAATTTAGGCCTTGTCGTAAGTTCGTCCTATCGTTACGACAGCATAACCCTTGTCCTAAGATCATTCGAAGTGTGTATAAACATAGCGACATCCATTGAATTTGAAGCGAAGAGCTCCCAGAAACTGTGAAACGATATTTAGAGACATTGACAACTCGATAGATTACATAAACGACGATGCTATCATGAGTACGCACAGACTGTCACGATTTTCATAGCCTCCCTGCGCTTTTGGGATGACTTCTTAATGAGTGAAAAATTCTCGAGCAAGACGTTAAGCAAGATACAATCAATCACTCTTCTTAATGTCACTAGGATAGGAAGACGATTTCTTTCTAATCTCATTCAAAGTCTGTGAGTGAATGGATAAATTACATTCCACTTTTGGTAATCATACTTCTACTCCAACTGCCCTTTCAAAAGATGAAATTCTTAAGACCATGCTTCAGTTTTAGACACATTTAATATTCCAGTCAATGGGTCGAATGAATATGAGTTACCGTACCTATACTGGATTTCTAAACTATATAAAAACCCTTACAAACAAAGATACATTGCTGGATCCAGTAAGTGCTCTACCAAGCCCCTATCTTTGCTCCTCACGAAAATTTGAACAGCTGTGAAGGAGAAACTTCAAACTTACTGTGCGACTACATATGCCAGAAGTGGTGTTAATCAAATGTGGATTCTAAAAAATTCTAAAGAACTTTTAGTAAACTTGAAATCGCAGATTTTTTCCCAAATCAATAACACTAAAACCTACGACTTTTCAACACTATACACGACCATTCCTCACGATAAATTAAAGACTAGACTTTTTGACATTATAGACAGTTGCTTCTTCAACAAAAACGGAAATATTCATATCTAGTGATCAGTCATTCAAAAACTTACTTGTTAAACACCACTCTGATTCCACGCAGAAGTACTCTGAAGTTGAAATAAAAAATATGCTAGAGTTCCTCATTGACAATATCTTCGTGGTCTTTGGTGATCAGGTCTTCCAACAGTCTGTTGGAATTCCCATGGGCACGAATTGTGCTCCTTTGTTAGCTGACCTGTTTTCATATTCATATGAAGCAGAATTTATTCAAAAACTTCTACGTGAGAAGAAACAAATCTCTCGCTGTGGCCTTCAATTCAACTTTTAGATATATCGATGACATTTTGTCTATTAACAATGATAGCTTTCATTCATATGTCGATTTGATATATCCCTGTGAGCTCGAAATAAAGGACACCACAGAGTCGTCCACTTCTATTTCATATTTAGATATTTTATTGAAAGCAGCCATTAACGGCAAACTGACAACTCAACTGTATGACAAACGGGATGATGTCAGCTTCTCCATCGTCAACTTCCCATATTTATGTAGCAATATTCCATTATCACCTGCATATGGTGTTTATACATCTCAACTGATTCGATATGCAAGAGCTTGTTCTGCGTATAGTCAGTTTTTAAATCGAGGTAAGCTACTGACTAACAAGTTGATAGTACAGGGGTTTCAACAGTCTCGATTAAAGTCAGCATTTCGCAAATTCTATGGTCGTTATAACGATCTACTTCGTCAGTACAACCTCGCATTGGGCAAATGCTGTCTGACGTGTTTCATACCGATTGTTAAGCCGTTCTTGGCACACTGATTTTGACTGCGGATAACTCCGTTTACCTGATCTGGATATAGGGCTCACGGCGGGTGTGACCGGTCAACAGTAGATGCTTACTCCTCCTAGGCACCTGATCCTACCTCTGGTGTGTCCAGGGGTCCGTGTTTGCCCAACTATCTATTTTGTATTGCTTATAGGAGTTATGAATTTGATCACTGTTCGTTATCTTCACCTTGCATCTATCTACCCAAAAATACTCCCCACGCCCTCTTTTTCGTTGCATTTGCAACGGCTTGAATAACCAGTAGAACTTGAATTTGTCCCAATGGAAAACTTTGTGTTCTTCTTACCCAAGATGATACACTAATCCGCACAATCCACAAATCAAATTCAGACCAATTTGACTTGTGTTTGAAAAAGGACTGTTCAATTATTTTTATCTATGACCTTGACAGGAGTACATGAAAGTCAAGGTATATTGGTTCGAATTTTAAACTAATGGTACTGTAACGTGCCGGGTGTTTACAGAGTGTCTAGGCTCATACCCGGTTCACCCGAGTTTTAATGAACAATGATCAATGTAGTACAAATATTCTTTACACCTGACTGGTGTTTAATGTTTAACCCCTATGCACAACTGGCACTTGCCACTTGTCAGAGCTATGCCTGTTTGTAGTCACTGGCCTTCACCATTTGTATCTGCCAGTTACATATGCCACCTGCCTGCAACAACATGTGCTTGCCACTTGCTTATGCCACCTGTTTATGGTCACTTTCCTTTGCCAGTTGCATATACCACTTGCCTGCAACAACTTGTGCTTGCCACTTGCATACACAATTTATCAGTAAGACACTTGCCCAAGATGCCTCTGTTAATTGCTCGGAATTTATCCAATCACCATGCCAAACATATCCTCACACTTAAACATTTTGTTATAGTATTTACCTTACATGGGACTACCATAAATTTCCATTAACAACAATTAGAAGTGGCTGCTCCCTATATATATGTCTCTGCATATCCGTATCAACAGGCTATAAGATCTTCCATATCATAATGTAATTAGGACGAAAACAAAAGCCTTCCTGACTATTCACAACATGTTTTTCTATTTTAGTTTGTCTTTCTGTTTTATAATATCAATTCTTGTTAACTCTATTTAATCAATACACATATCAATTACAATATTTACACTGATTTAATTACATATTCAAAGGGAGATACATCATTTAACAAAGGGGCGTAACTCTCAACCGTTTCAGTACATAGGTATTGCATGGCTAAGTGGTTTTGCATTGCATGCATTCATTTAAGAAAAAAAAAGATATACTAATAATATGATATACTAGTATATTAAACACACGCGATGTATAGAAAGTATCACAAGATCCATTTGTTTTTACTACTTTATTTAAAAAGTAATAATATTTAAAAAATTTAAGTTTATAACATAATTATATTGAATTTACGGTATCTATATCAAAATTATTCATATAAATAATATCTGTCTTTTCTCTGGCTGTATACGTCTAGATTTTAATAATCATTTACTAGGAAATAAGTCACGAATATAATGTGTATAAATATGTTCCTCAGTAGTTAGGACGTTCTAAACTTAAGATCGTCGAGATATACCCTAAGACATGTCCCAAGTTGATCTTAGGATCTTCCTAACTTTTCCCCTAAGTTATATCTTAAGACGTATCCTAGGAAAGTTTCGTGAACATGCCTGCACATCTTCCAGCAATCTTTTAGAAACCCTATGGGCATTAACTGTGCTCCTTTAGTAGCTGATCTGTTTTAGCGTCACTTGATAACATGGTTTGATCAAAGCTACATGTACAATTGAATTTGGATTCATTTATAGCTTCGATCAAAACATGTTATCAAGTAACGCTCCGCTTACATCAATGAAACAGGACATGTGATACATCACACAATCTCATTGGTCAATTTTATCAGTAATGATACATCACACAATCTCATTGGTCAATTTTATCAGTAAGTTGGGCCCCCCAGATGGGATTCATTTACATTAAGGTACCACACAAGATAAGACATAAACATGATTTTGTGTCTAAATAATGGCTTCTTATATTCAAGTGAATAACACCCAAAACATTTTTAAATGTCGACACGGGGCTGATTTTAATATCCCCGAATAGTAGTGAAAAAAGAAATAAAATTAAAGACAACAAAAAAATTCAGCAAAACATTACTGCTATAGGACATGCAATTAAAATGAACCTGTTTGAAACTCTAAATGGAGACTTCAAAAATCATAATTCATTTCAAAATCATAATTTGTTTTACTTTAATGTCTACCATCAAAATGAAAATTTCCTATTCCAGCGCGGTTTTGAGTAAGAGTATTGCCCATTTTCCAATATTTCAGTATTGGATGAAGAAAATAGAAATGAACATATGCTACATATAGAATGCATCCAAGTAGGAAGACATAAATTGTGGTTGTTTAAACTTGTCGTAACGAAACAAGAGGCCTATGGGCCACATCGCTTACCTGAGTCACCTTGGCCCGTATTTAAAGATTTTCACTATATATTTGCATGTAAAACTTTGCTCCCCATTGTGGCACCAACCTAATCCCGGGTACCATCATTTTTACAAACTTCAATCTGCATTATGTCCGGAAGATTTTTAATGATTTCCACGATATAATTAATGTAAAACTTTGATCCCCAATTGTCGCCACATTTTACCCCTGGGGCCATGATTTCAACAAAATTGAATCTGCACTATGTCAGGAAGCTTTTCAAGTATTTTTTTTTACCTTCCTGGTTCAGTGGTTATTGAGAAGAAGATCTTAAGATATTTTCCTATGTAATTGCATGTAAAACTTTGATCCCCTATTGTAGCCCCATCCTAGCCCCCAGGGACCATATTTTTACAAACTTGAATGTGCACTATATGTATGTCAGGAAGCTTTCATGTACATGTAATTGTAAACTTTCTTGGTCGAATGGTTCCTTAGATTTTTAAATATTTTTTTCTCTATGTATTATTATGTAAAATTTTGATCCTCTATTGTGGCCCCATCCTACCCCTAGGGGCATAATTTTAACAATCTTGAATCTGCCATCATGTCAGGAAGCTTTCAGCCTTTCATGTTAATTTGTAATTTCTTAGCCCAGTGGATCTTAAGAAGAAGATTTTTAAAAAGAGTTTCCTTATCATTTATTTATAAGTAAAACTTTGATCCCCTGTGTCCCCATCCTACCCCCGGGGGTTATGATTATTACAAACTTTAATTTGCACAATATCAGGAAGCTTTCATGTAAATTTCTTCTTTCCTGGCCCAGTTGTTCTTGTGAAGAAGGTTTGTAAAGATTTTTCCTATGTATTTGCATGTAAAACTTTCATCCCCAATTGTGGTCCCAAACTACCCCGGGGGTTATAATTTTAACAAACTTGAATTCGCACTATGTCAGGAAGCTTTCATGATTATAAATCTCAGCTTTTCTGGCCCAATGGTTCTTGCGAAGATTTTTAAATGATCCACCCTATTTTTGCATTTTTGTGATTGTCTTCCCTTTGGAGAGCGTATGTCCATACATTTTAACAAACTTGCAAGTCCTTCACTCAAGGATGCTTTATGGCAGGTTTGGTTGAAATTGGCCCAGTGGTTCTGGAGAAGAAGTCGAAAATGTACAAAGTTTACAGACAGACGGACAACAGGCGATCAGAAAAGCTCACTTGAGCTTTCAGCTCAGGTGAGCTAAAAAGATTTTTAAAAAAAACAACAACATTACAACACAGGACGATTGCACATTAATGTGATCAAAGAAAAATGAACACATAAAAGTATATTAAAGAAATACAACTTGATGTTTCGGCACGACACGAATGCCCCCGCCTGCAGTAAAGTCAAATGTAGGAAATTCATCGAAGTATAGCACTGAATGTGGTATTCCGGTTGTATGTTACCTAGGTTTAATGCAATGAAGAACTCAATAAAAATCCTTTACATGTTTTAACAGCCATGAAAATAAAGTTTTCTGCGTTAAAGGGGCACAACTCCATCAAAAATCAACGAACAGGGCTCGATCTGTAACTCATCAATATACAACTGCACACAAAAAATCAATTCAATATATCAAGGTATTTAGTCCGTTTATTGAGCTACAGTGTTCTATACATGACCTTTTTGCACTTAAAATTTATTAATTTCAACTTGATTTTTCTGTTGGTGTCAACACAATATAAACAACACAAATCAATCATTACATAAAATAGATACATAATCATGTCTTCCAACACAAATAAAAACAAGTTTAATAGTAGTAATGGAAATAAGTAATGACCTTTTTGCACTTGAGATACGAAAATAATTCATGATAAATGAATTTAGACTTTTCTAAAAACCGGTGTTATGTTTGGATATCAACCAAATTAATAAATTACAACATTTGAACTAGTTCCAAATCTCAACAACTTGTATCATAAATTATAAAACTGAAATACACGTAAAAATAGAAAATATGTTGGATGAAACTGTAACATCGCTTAGATTTAGAAATTTTGATCAATCAATCCTTCCGGCACAAAATATAGTCCCTGCAAAACCCATTCAAAATTTGAATTGACACATTTTTTGTCAACTGTATAGGGTTCAGTAATAGATGTGTAATATTTTTGCACCAATTAGATCAGTATTGAACCTGTAAATACTCAGTAGTAGCATCTTGCGCAGTTGTGCTCTAAAGCTAAGGAGTTGACTTCTTTAAAGAGGCAGAACACCATCAAAAATCAACGAACCGGAACCAAACTCAAACTCAGTCTGTAAACTCATCAATATACATCTGAATACAAAAGATCAGTTCATTATCTCCAGGCGTTAAGAAAAGTCTGGAAAACTGGTCGTAACAGTATTTTTTTTTTTATGTTAAATGAGCACAACTTCATCAAAAATTAATGAACCGGAACGAAACTCTAACTCGCCAATATACACCTGCATACAAAAAAAAAAATCAATTCAATATCTTAAGGCGTTTAGAAAAAGTCCGGGGAAATGGGTTTTGCGGAAGGACGGACAAGGGTAAAAATATATGCTCCGACCATTTTGTGGCGAGGGAATAAAAACAATTGGATGAATAAACTCTGATTGGATCGTACTACATGTACATGTATAAATACATAAAATATGGATAAAAATAATTAAGGAAATATGTTGAGATATTGCATTGGTATCGATCCAGCATGCACAAAAAATGTTAAAATTGTAAACAGTTTGTGGAATGATATAATCGATTTCAAACATTTCGGTTGAGCATCATTGAAGGACATTATTTGTCGAAATGCGCATCTGGTGCATCAAAATTGGTACCGTATAAGTTTTACATTATGACCCCTCGGTCGAGGCCTCTGCTGGTGGACTGTTAGTTTCCGAGGGTCTCTACAGCCCAGTAGCTAAGTACTTCGTTACTAGCTTGAAAATACGGATGTATATTTAATTGCTGTTATAAAATTTAGAAATTCATTTCAAAATTAAGGATTATCTCCCTCATGCATAGCTCTTATCCTTGGACGAATTGGCTCCACTTGTTTGGCACGCTGTTTTTGGCTATATGTAGCTCTAAAACTTGTAGTTATTTCGGATTTCAAACATTTCGGTTGAGCATCACTGAAGAGACATTATTTGTCGAAATGCGCATCTGGTGCATCAAAATTGGTACCGTATAAGTTTTACATACTTTACATTAAACAAACTGATGATTCCACAGATAATTGCTAACAAGTGTAGTTTAAACTGATATTAATTTAATACTATACACACAGAACATTACACTACATAACTTCTCTTTTCATCAGAATCACCAACATTTTCAAAGCCCAGAACAGAGATACACCACCGCCATTTCAAGTCACGTGAGCCAAATAGCCACCACCAGTTAATCTCGTTTTTTGTACTTACGATCTTTTGGATTTTTGAGAGGATACAGTTGTATAAAGAAACATGGAATGTTCACAATGGTTTAAATAATGACGTTGGGGTTTGTATACATGAAAATACTACTTTCAATCAAGACTGGTTTGTCTGGTGTCGTTGTTTTCTCTAACTGATTTTAACATATATCAAAAGACTAACATCACATATTACTTTATTCGTTCTGACATTTTTTCGTGACACAAGACAAAATGAGGAAAGCCACAATGATGATCACTGCAACAGACGAGACGATTATGACAGCAATACCAATGGGATTGATGGCAGCGGTTTTCGATGAGGTTGTCTCTTCAGCAGCCATCTTGGAGCCTGTGACGAAAAAGCTGGTGGTTATACTTGTAGTATACGTCATAACACTGGTTTCCAGCCCCGTCAAATCATATCTGGTTGTTTCTTCTAAATAACGTTAGGAATAGAAAAAAAAATGGTTATCTGCAGTGGTAAATTTGGTCGTGTAACGCGATAGAAATTTCGGTAAAGTATTGTGATATATCATATTTATGAAGTTTTTGTATTGACTAGCTTCTCTTTTTATCTTTTGTTTTGATTTTGAGAAAGAAAAACAAAGTTGTATTGTTTCCTTTTCAAAGAAAATTGAGATTAATATTTTCTATTTAATTTTAAAACAACATTTGTTGAACGTTTTGATTTTTAACGATCTCCAAACGTTCCACCATATCGTTCTTTACTAAACATAATACTCTAATGTAAACAACCAAAACGGGCACTTTGGGAAAAACATCGAAAAGCAAGAGGCCATGGGCCACATCGCTCACCTGAATTATCTTGGTCCTGTCATCGTTCAGCTATTTTGATTTTAAAAAAAGATTGTTTTATTAGTGATTTAAAAAAAAAAGATTGTTTTATTAATCTTTATTACCATGAACATTTTTTATCCAAACCTAAAGGATCACAACATCACTGACGATAAATTCACGAAACACAGAAATGCATACCAATATGACTAACATGATCTTGCTGTTCTGGATAAGACAAAGGTCACAAGGTCATAGATCATGGTATGATACGAAAGACATAACCATAAGAAATCTATATATATACAAAACATGAAAGCTCTATCTTAAAGGGACTGATTCACGATTTTCCTCCAAATTTTGTTTTTCACATTAAATGATCAAAATTTACAGTCTAATATATTTAGAAGGTTTCACAAAAAATTGAGGTTATTCATCATGACAGAAGTTCATTATATAAAGTTAATTATTTGTTTTGGAAACTAAAATTGAGGTGTGTTATTCACGGGGTTTTCAAAAATAAATGGATATTGATCCAAGTTTATTATTATATCACATCTCAAGTATTCTTTAGGTAAAATGTGTCATTAAAAAGTTATAATTTGTAATTGTATTATATAAAGATGCTTTGAATTACAAAACTAACGTTTCACGGGGGGGGGGGGGGGGGGGGGGCGTAGCCAAGTGGTTAGAGCATTGCGCTCAAAATCACACGGCCTCTTACCTCTGCCGGCGCGGGTTCGAATCCCGCTCGCACTGGTAAGTGAGAAAGTTTCCCAGTTTACTTTCGGAAGGTCGGTGGTCTCTTCCCAGGTTCATTGTATCTGGGTTCTCTCTTCTACCAATAAAAACTGGGCGCCATCATATAACTGAAAAATTGTTGAGTGTGGCAGAAAACATCAAAACAAACAAAAAACGTTTCACTGGTTTGTTTACATAAAAAGACTAGAGGCATTGTTTACATAACACAAAATCAAAGCTAAAATATTGCTCTAATCCTTGCATTCAGACGGTCCAAATTTTGGTTGTCAACATTAAATGAGCTACATTATTAATTTTTAACTTTGAAAATGAAAAAAAAAAAAAAACGTGAACTAGTCCCTTAAATAGTTAAGGAGATATTTTTATGAAAAGTAGGTCAAACTTCCAGGTCAAAATCACACACACCATTGCATCACATGAAAGGTCTTTTCGTACAAAATGTATTTACAAAATATGAAAGCCCTAGCTTAAATAGTTCTAGAGATATTTCTGAAGGTTTTTTCTCTATATATCAGCATCTAACACTTTGATCCCTTATTGTGGCCCCACCCTATCCCCGGGGACTGAATTGCACCTGATACCACATTGGGTGTCATTTGGGGTCCGTGTTTGCCCAACTCTAAATTTTTCACTTTTTCATTTTAAAGATTTTTATACACAATTTAAAGAATATTATAACAAGAAAAGATATTTTAAAATTGTGTGTTGATATCAAATAATAGATTGGTATAAGGATTGTAAAAGATGAATATGGATATAAAATGAAAAGATTTTACTATCTGATTGAATAATTCCAAGCTTTCTGATTGGCTGAGATCTATCAACTAGACTGAAACAACAGAATGTTATTTTACCCAAACGTGCCTTCAAGGTCAATTCAATATTTGACTTTCAACATCTGATCAAAATTAAATTGCGAATTTTCAAATCAAAACAATTTGTAAAGAGACTTGAATGATCACATCGGAAACTATTGTATGTTTTAATGATATTCATGTAGTACAAGAAACATCAACACCGATATGATGGCTGAAAGTGCTTATGTCCGGATCCATAATGAAAAGATAATGTACATATACATGAAAGGCCGCTAGTATCACTGATGAAATATGTAAATGAAAGCATATTGTCACACGTGCACTGTTGGTTATCATAATTTGGTCGTGTAGCGAAAATTCCCGTCTCCTGTACTCTCTACTCATGTTCGACTCAGTTTTACATTCTCGCTGTAAGAAAGTGTGACTTCGCGTGAACTGGAAAAATAATTGTTGAACTGTCGTAATATTACAACCGATCTAAAGATGGCCTGTTATCTATTGTTTGATATGTTTCTACTCGCCGGTTTCAATGTTTTGAATTATTCAATCATATAATAAACAAAATAAATCGCGTCTCTAATCACTTTCAACTATGTTTTCGTCCCGTGGGGATCTATGTTAGAATAAGTCCTCAGTACCCCCCTTGCTTGTCGTAAGAGGCGATTAAATGGGGCGATCCTTCGGATGAGACTGCAAAATCCGAGGCCCCGTGCCGTGGCACGATAAAGCTCCCTCCCTGCTCAAAGGTCGTAAGCGGCGGACATAGGCCTCAATTTTGCAGCCCTTCACCGGCAATGGTGACATCTCCATATGAGTGAGAAATTCTCGATCGGGACGTTAAACAATATACAATCAATCAACTACGTTTCGCATTGATTCTGTATACAAAGATGGCCAACCAGGTATCGTCGGCTCTGGCAACCAGTTTCAATTTTATCAATATTCAATCATAATAAAACATTCATCGACGTTTCTCTGTCAATACGATGTTCACGCTATCCTCTAAGTACCATATCAATATCGCCCTTCGGGCTCGATGAATATAGTGCTTCTCTGGTGGCTGAAACATCATATTCCCTTAACAATGTCACTAATGATATAGTATTCTAAACATTGACCTTACCATCGACATCAAAGTAGATTGTGATGTTTCCTTTACAGCACGATGTACTGTTTTGATAGAGCACATTGTTGGCGGAGTTCTTTACGATCATGTTGTACTCTCTTGTATCGACACACTGTGTCCAGTCCACGCCTGTTACTATAATAGAGGCGTTGTCAAGGGTGATTTTTGAACACACACTGCATCCGTTAGGATATGTGCATAAAAGGACTTTAAATAAAAGTGCTTCCATCTTTTTTTTGTCACAAGGAAAGAAACTCTATGGGAATATTCTACTTGTAAGGACACAAACACACACACAAACGGAAATGCGACCAAACAATCTGCGACAGGAAATCCTAAATGGAAGTTCCGTGGAAGAGAATGATTGTTTTCAGCCTGCAAATGTGCAATAAGGTTTCAAATACAGCAATTGACCTTTACTTCCTTTACTTCCTGTTATGATTAGCCAGTATAAACTTCGAGGTATTTTCAGCATGCTGAGCCACAAAGGAATGGTTGTAAGATTCCATATACATGTAGTAACTTCTTGACTTATCAAAATATGAAACCACCCACATACAGTGTAGATTCGAGATCAAAGATGTCGGGGTTTAAAGAGGGGTAGAGAGTGGAATTGTTTTACGTTAATGGGGAAAATACAACTGTTGAGTTGAGCGCATTTTGGCGTCTTGTATGTACTTTGATTTGATACACTGTTGAGTTGAACGCTTTATGGCGTCTTGTATTTACTTTAATTTGATACACTGATGAGTTGAGCGATTTGGACGTCTTGTATGTACTTTGATTTGGGCGTCTTGTATGTACTTTGATTTGATACATGGATAGGGACACTTCTTTTGAAAGGTTGTATTGCTGATGTCAACATGAAGACTAATTTCAACACATGGCTAGTCAATGCTGTAGTTTAGGTGCATATATAAAAATCATACAGCGAATTTAACAAGAGGTACTGTGAGCAATGCTCACTAAGAATACCCACGGCTTACCCCAAACTCCCAAAGGGTGTTGTTAATAAGTATAAATTACCATTTTCCTGAGTGTAAAAATATGGTATGCCTTTGTTGAAGAAAATGGAAGATATAGTCCGAACACAAATCCATGGTATAAACCTATAATTTTGACCATGAGATCAAAGGTCAAGGTTATTAAGAGGTCATGAATGTACATGACACATAGTCTCATGGTGATACACCCATGTCTTATGGTATGACTATGTCAAAATTCTATAATGAATTTTGACCTTGATATCAAAGTTCAAGGTCATATAGAGGTCATGAAGGTACCCGACACATCGTCTCATGGTGATACTTTCATGTGTCAAATATGGTGTGCCTATGTCAAAGAACAGACAAGTTATGGCCCTGACACGAATTCATTTTAAAAAAAACCTTTAATTTTCACCTTCAGATCATGGGTCAAGGTCATATAGAGGTCATGACACATCATCTCATGGTGATACACCCACGCGTCAAGTATTGTGTGCCGATGTCAACGAACAAAGAAGTTATGGTCCGGAAACAGATAAATTGTTTAAAAAAACTTAAATGTTGACCTTGAGGTCAAGGTTCAAGGTTATACAGAGGTCATGAGGGTACTTGACACATGGACTCATGGTGATCCACCTGTGTGCCAAATATGGTATGCCTATGTCAAAGAACAAAGAAGTTATGGCCCGGACACGAATCTGCATAGACAGACTGATGGACGGACGGACAGAGGGATTCCTATATACCCCCCTTGAACTTCGTTCGGGTGGTATAAAAAGAAAAAAATGTAGACTGCATATTATTCAGTATCACTTATTAGTTTTCAAGAAATCTTCGCTACTCGTCTTTTTTCATATTGGACAGAGAGAAGTATCTAATCACCTGATCCCACCTCTGGTGTGTCCAGGGGTCCGTGTTTACACAACTATCTATTTTGTATTGCTTATGACCCCTGGGTCGAGGCCTTTGCTGGTGGACTGTTAGTTCCCGAGGGTCTCTACAGCCCAGTAGCTAAGTACTTCGTTACTAGCTTGAAAATACGGATGTATATTTAATTGCTGTTATAAAATTTAGAAATTCATTTCAAAATTAAGGATTATCTCCCTCATGCATAGCTCTTATCCTTGGACGAATTTGGCTCCACTTTTTTGGCACGCTGTTTTTGGCTATATTTAGATCTAAAACTTCATAGTTATTTCGGATTTCAAACATTTCGGTTGAGCATCACTGAAGAGACATTATTTGTCGAAATGCGCATCTGGTGCATCAAAATTGGTACCGTATAAGTTTTACATTATAGGAGTTATGAGATTGATCACTGTTCGTTATCTTCACCTTGCATCTAATCATTAAAATTCATATAGACTTCTATGAAAGGTGGAATTCTGACATGAAGAACCAATAGCATATACTTATATCGATACTACAGGAATGATTAAAAATATCATGACATAAATTCACATTTTTATCCTTCACAGTCGATACGTATTATTGCGTGGACCCTGAAGTCGATACCATCATCTCCTTTGGTAGAACCAGTATGCCAAGATTGATGTCTGTCCAACAAATAATTTTCAAGCCATGGACAATCCCTTGACTTCTATAAGAAATACGCGTTGGGCATACCAGAGGTGGGATCGGGTGCCTAGGAGGAGTAAGCTTCGCTTGACGCCCGGTCACACCCACCGTGTGTCTACCATGAATGGTGAAGATAGTGAACAGTGATCAATCTCATAACTCCTATAAGTAATACAAATTAGAGAGTTGGGCTAACACGACCCCTGAATATACCAGGAATGGGATCAGGCGCTTAGTAGGAGTAAGCATACCCTGCCAAACGGTCACACCCGCCGTGAGCCTTATTTCTTCAATAGGTAAACGGAGTTATCCGTAGTTAAAATTAGTGTGCCAAGAACGTACTAACAATCGGCATAAAACACGTCAGACATCATTTGACCCAATGATAGGTTGTATTGGCAAACTAGATCGTTATAGAGACCATTATAGAATAGTTGAATTGCCATCTAGATATCCATATGCATCGTAGTGTTGAGTAACAGCATTACTCATTGTCCAATATCTCAATACCAGAGGAGCAACACAATAGAACGGAGCATAGCGGAGTATGTTACATATATAAAACATGTAATTAGGAAGACAAATTGTGTTTAAACATATCGTAAGCCTGAACATATTCATAAAATCATTTAACGAAAACAAAAGAAAAACATCTAGATTGCACATTAAAAGATAGGAAGCGAAAATAAGAACAAAAATGAGCGAAAAATAATATGTAATTAAAGCAAAATTACAAAAACAATTAATGCATAGAAACTATGTTGGGATACGTGTTGTAGTACTACATGTAAAACTTATACGGTACCAATTTTGATGCACCAGATGCGCATTTCGACAAATAATGTCTCTTCAGTGATGCTCAACCGAAATGTTTGAAATCCGAAATGACTATGAAGTTTTAGATCTAAATATAGCCAAAAACAGCGTACCAAAAAAAGTGGAGCCAAATTCGTCCAAGGATAAGAGCTATGCATGAGGAAGATAATCCTTAATTTTGAAATGAATTTCTTAATTTTATAACAGCAATTAAATATACATCCGTATTTTCAAGCTAGTAACGAAGTACTTAGCTACTGGGCTGTAGAGACCCTCGGGGACTAACAGTCCACCAGCAGAGGCCTCGACCCAGGGGTCATAATGTAAAACTTGTACGGTACCAATGTATATCTAAAATATATGTGGTATGACCAAAATAATTTGGATAAAACAAATACGGAAATATTTTGAGATATTGCATTAGTATCAAGTTTCAAATTAAATCCCCGCATACACAAGAAAAATGAATAAATACTTTATCTATATGCACATCAAACAAACGGATGGTTCTTAGATAATTGCTAATAGATAAGTGTAGTTGAAAATAATTTTGATTTTAAAATACTTTTTACTCATGAAAGGTGAAGATAGCGAAAAGTAATCAATCTCATAAATCCCATAAGCAATACGAAATGGATAGTTGGGCAAACACGGATTCCTGGATATCCCAGAGGTGGAATTAGGTGCTTAGGAGAAGTAAGAATCCCCTGTTTTGATTGAAGAACCAACTGTCTATGATGTCAAAAAGTCTAGTCTTAAATTTATCGCGAGGAATGGTCATGTAAAATGTTGAAAAGTCATAGGTTTTGATGTTGTTGGTAGAGCACTTACTGGATCCAGCGATTTATTTTTCTTTGTAAGGGTTTTTGTGCTGTTTGGGGATCCAGTATAGATAGGGTGACTCATATTCATTCGACCCACCGACTGGGATACCAAATGTGCCTAAAATTGAAGCATGCTTTTGAAGAATTTTATCTTTCGAAAGGGCAGTTGGAGTATAAGTGCAATTACCAGAAGTGGGGTTAATGCCAAGTTCGTTGAAAATACAGTTGTAATAATGAGCCTTATAAACAAAGACAATGTTGTTACAAGTTGTCAGTTGGTTCCAAAACATATTCTTCGTGTAACCTATCTAATTCTTGTATCCCTTCTGGTTTACTAAGCGCAGAAGGGTAGATGGTACGTACTTTTGAGAACTTCATCTCTATTATGAATTCTGTCGAAGATTATGCCAGACGATGGGCTGAATATGAAAAAGAAGAACTTGATACCTTGTCAGAATGGGTTAAAAGCATAAGAGGGATATTAAAATCCCGCATTCGACATACGAAAACAAAAGTACGTACCATCTATCCTTCTGTGTTTAGTAAACCAGAAGTGATAAAAGAATTAGATAGGTTACATGGGGAATAGGTTTTGGTTCCAGCTGACAAAGCTAGTGACAACATTGGCTTTGTTTGTAAGGCTCATTATTACAACTGTATTTTCAACGAACTTGGCATCAATTGCACTTTTGGTGATCCTACTTATACTCCAACTGCCCTTTCCAAAGATGAAGTTCTTCAAAACCATGCTTCAGTTTTAGACACATTTAATATCCCAGTCAATTGGTCGAATGAATATGAGTTACTGTACCTATACTGGATTACTAATCTACATAAAAACCCTTACAAACAAAGATACATTGCTGGATCCAGTAAGTGCTCTACCAAGCTCCTATCTTTGCTCCTCACAAAAATATTAACAGCTGTGAAGGAAAAACTTCAAACTTACTGTGCGACTACATATGCCAGAAGTGGTGTTAATCAAATGTGGATTCTAAAAAATTCTAAAGAACTTTTAGTAAACTTGAAATCGCAGTATTTTTCCCAAATCAATAACATTAAAACCTATGACTTTTCAACACTATACACGACAATTCCTGACGATAAATTAAAGACTAGACTTTTTGACATCATAGACAATTGCTTCTTCAACAAAAATGGAGAACGGAAATATTCATATCTAGTGATCAGTCATTCAAAAACTTACTTTGTTAAACACCACTCTGATTCCACACACAAGTACTCTGAAGTTGAAATAAAAAATATGCTAGAGTTCCTCATTGACAATATCTTCGTGGTCTTTGGTGATCAGGTCTTCCAACAGTCTGTTGGAATTCCCATGGACACGAATTGTGCTTCTTTGTTAGCCGACCTGTTTCTATATTCATATGAAGCAGAATTTATTCAAAAACTTCTACGTGAGAAGAAAAAAATCTTTCACTGGGGCCTTCAATTCGACATTTCGATATATTGATGACGGTTTGCCTATACGGATGTATATTTAATTGCTGTTATAAAACTTAGAAATTCAGTTCAAAATTAATGATTATCTCCCTCACGCATAGCTCTTATCCTTAGACGAATTTGAATCCACTTTTTGGCACCCTCTTTTCCCCTAAACCTTCATTGTTATTTCAGATTCCAAACATTTCGGTTGAGCATCACTGAAGAGACATTATTTGTCGAAATGCGCATCTGGTGCATCAAAATTGGTACCGTATAAGTTTTACACTATTAACAATAATAACTTTCATTCATATGTCGATTTGATATATCCCTGTGAGCTCGAAATAAAGGACACCACAGAGTCGTCCACTTCTGCTTTATACTTAGATATTTTATTGAAAGTAGACATTAATGGCAAACTGACAACTCAACTGTATGACAAACGGGATGATTTCAGCTTCTCCTCCGTCAACTTCCCATATTTATGTAGCGATATTCCACTATCACCTGCAGATGGTGTTTATATATCTCAACTCATTCGGTATGCAAGAGCTTGTTCTGCGTATAGTCAGTTTGTAAATCGAGGTAAGCTACTGACAAGCAATTTGATGGTAAAGGGGTTTTCACAGTCTCGATTGAAGTCAGCATTTCGCAAATTCTATGGTCGTTATAACGATCTAGTTTGTGAATACAGCCTATCATTGGGTCAAATGCTGTCTGACGTGTTTCATACCGATTGTTAAGCCGTTCTTGGCACACTGATTTTGACTGCGATAACTCCGTTTACCTGAACAGGATATAGGGTTCACGGCGGGTGTGACCGGTCGACAGGGGATGCTTACTCCTCTTAGGCACCTGATCCCACCTCCGATGTGTCCAGGGGTCCGTGTTTGCCCAACTATCTATTTTGTATTGCTTGTAGGTTATGAAATTGATCACTGTTCGTTATTTTCACCTTCCATATCAAAGACTCTTTATATTTATCAATGTATTTCCTTATATGACAATACTAATGAAATTGATATTCAATTTCGCATAACATGAAATTGGTCACGTGATCAGTATTTTCTTGCGTATGAGTACAATCAACGCTTCAAAAGTTCTCTTGCTTATGTAATTCAGTGGGGGATTCCGATGCCCTCCCCATTTTCACCACAAATTTAAAAATACAAATAATGACAGTAAAAGTCCAGATTGGCACCCAAAATGGCTGAGTACTTTGATTAATACTCTACTTTCACAATCCCCCTCCTTTCGGAAATCCTGGATCCGCCACTGTAATGACATCATAAGAAAAACAATATTTTAAAAAACCGCATCAAAATATTCATACTGAATTTATTTTGTAAACAGACAAGAATTTCATCAATTAACAAAACAGAAACTGAAACAAACCGTTCAGTTGTTTCATTTTTTAAAATACTGTCGGCAAATACTAGAACTAGGCCTAAAACTGCACCTTCTGCAACATGACGAATTCATACGACGACTGTGTTATTGGAAGCGAAGAAATAGAGACAGAGCTGGATCTATAGGATTTTATGATGATGATGATAACCTGTTGTTTCGAGGCAACAGCCATCACGGCCATGACACGATGTGAGCGAGGCTGGTTTTGAGGCTCGAAAATCAAGGCACCGCTGCTAGTCTTCATTAAAATCCTACAACAGAAATTCCTCAAATGAACAAAAACTCTGTCAGTTCGTATATATTTTTTTCCTACAAGGTAGGAAAAAAGTGCAACTACCTCAGTACCTCCTACCTCGTTTAAATCTGTCCTACATGACTACGACCACGAGTTCTTCCCTTCCATAACGTTAACTTCATCCATATATCCTCCGTCAATTCTCCCAGAACATTTGAATTTCGGTCGAAATCTGTGTTCAACTATTGCGTTTTCAACTTCAAGTTAGGCCAACGCCACAGTTCCTCGATCGCTGATCGTGTTTACTCCGCTCTTCTTGTATTCAACTTAGTTGACTTTACGCTCTAAATTACCTTTATTTAACACCTGTTTCGTCTTTTTTATCCTTCTACATTAAATATTTTTATCTTATGTTCTCTAAGATATTGTTCCTAATTATTTGATAAAAAGCTAATGATTTATATACGTACGATCCTTATTTCGGTCATCTGCTACATAATCATGGAAGCTCGTTAAGAACACAAATCAAAATAGAAAATATAAAGATATTTAAGATAAGAAGTAAAATATCATTAATAATTCTGAGTGTTATTAGGATATGTCATGTAGTCGGTACGTGATCAAATCTACTATAACGCCCGTCCGGTGTTATAGGATTTGATCACGTGACCAAGCTACAATGATGATCACTGCAAAAGAGGAGACGATTAAGACAGCAATACCAAAGGGATTGATGGGAGTGGTTTTCGACGATGTTGTCTCTTCAGCAGTAATCCACTTCAAATCATATGATGTAGTTGTTCCCTCTAAATAACCTTAGGAATAGAAAACAGATATTGTTATCTTCACTAATAAAAAGGGCTGTGTATCGCGAGAGAAAGTATATCAAGTGTTTCATATGTATATTGACTGGCTTCTACAACGTTATTGTTTGATTTTAAGAAAGGAAAACAAAATTTGTATTGTTTCCCTTATAGGTTAGGGTTTTTTAAATAGTTATGCTCAGATAATTCAATGAATGCAAATAATAGTGCATTATTCGGATGTTACACCTGACTCATATATATATATATATATATATATATATATATATATATATATATATATATATAGGTCAGGTATAACATCGGAATAAGCACTATTATTTGCATTAATTGAATTACGGATCGTCCCAAATCTTTCACAATCTGGTTGTTCGTGTCGTCGGTCATTTTAGTGCTTTGTATATATATATATATATATATATATATATATATATATATGTGTGTGTGTGTGTGTGTGTGTGTGTGTGTGTGTGTGTGTGTGTACATGTATATATATATATATATGACAACATAAATGTTCATCAACATCTTTGAATGAATTTTTTGTTTCACGTGACTTGCTAGGAAAGGGTAAGGTATATGTCAATGAATACATCATTTTTTTATTCACATCTTGCAGGTTTATATATACATTCCGCATGAATGGGCAGATATTAGTTTCTGCAGCAAGTTCTTTCCATTATTGCGAGCATTATGTGCTTCAAACGTGCATGAATACAAATGGTTATACTGGACCTGACCTATATTTTCGGTAGGGGTGAGTGTTTTAGTTTTTGCAGTAGCTCTATCCCTTATAGTAATAATAGCTTCCAAGTAATTCAAACTCCATGAAGTCTTTATTCATTAAATATCGTGTATGTTTTTAATCCGTAGTCATTTCTGTGAACCCCCTATATAATATTCATTTTCCCCAGATTTTTAATAAGGTAGAAAAACTACATTTATGTTGTGTTTTGACAACTCTTGTATAAAATACCGAGTGATTGGTGAAAAACAGTCATCAACTTCTTGTACCACAAAACATGAATTTTCTACCCTTGTTTGTTTTTTTTTTATTATGATTTGGAAAATTTTCGAAAACGATTCATCGGTAAGGAACTAGGAATATTAAAAGTCTAACTTAAGACACCTGATCCCACCTCTGGTGTTTTCAGGGGGGGGGGATCCGTGTTTGCGCAACTTTTAAATTTGTACTCCGTGTGGAATTTTCGAGAGTGATCACTGTTCGTTATCTTCACTTTTTCGTTATGAAGATTTTTATACAGATTTTAAAGATTAACCCCAAACAAGATGTTTTTGTGAAACACAATAGCCCCCGATAATGGCCAATTCCAAAGATGGCCAAGGTCACAAGGACAAATATCTTGGTACCAGTAGAAAGATTCTGTCACAAGAAATGCTCATATATAATATGAAAGCTCTAATATTTACCATTTAGAAGTTATGATCAATGTCAATTTTTTAAAAAGTAGGTCAAATGTCAAGGTCAAAAGGTTTAGTACCAACAGAAAGGTATTGTCACAAGGAATACTCATGTGAAATATCAAAGCTTTATCACTTACTGTTCAAAAGTTATTAACAAGGTTAAAGTTTCAGACAGAATGACAGACAGGACAAAAACAATATGCCCTCGGTCTTCGATCTCGGGGTCATAAAAATGATATTTTGAAATTGTATGTTGATATCAAATTATAGATTCGTATAAGGAGTGAAAAGAAAAAACATGAATGTGAATATAAAACGAAACTATTTTATTATCTGATTGAATAATTCCAAGCTTCTGATTAACTGAGATCCAACAACTAGAATGAAACACTAGAACGTTTTATTATACCTCAGAATGTTATTGCTATATAAATGTTAGGTGAATAAATTTGCTATTTCTTCTGGATAACGCTAGCCGTGAAATAGTTTTTGAACTATCTTGCCCTAGGGAAATAGTCTCGAAACTATTTACCGGATGTTATATTTTCCCGCGCTTTCTTTTCTCTGATATCAAAGTCTGATAACTCTAATTAGTTTACCACTCGGATCACCTCGGTCGATTCCATCTAAGCTGATGCCGAATGTTAGTTTACTTCACTTTGGTATGTCTGATACAAGTAAAGTATACCTCGGTATATTAAATCACCTATTTACTGACTATTCCGACAATAAAGTTTATTGTCCTCATAGCCAGTAAATAGGTGTATAATATTTACCTACACGTGCCTTCAAGGGGAATTTCACTTTGATATTTTCAACAGCTGACCAAAATTAAAATGCGAATTTTGAAATTAATACAATTTGTAAAGAGACTTGGATGATCACATCGGAAAGTATTGTAATGTTTTAATGGTACTCATGTAGTGCGAGAAACATCAACACCGATATCTTTCTTATGTCACCATCCATAATGACAAAATAATGTACATGAAAGGTCGCTAGTATCACTGATGAAATACCGTTTACCTGGTCAGGATATCAGGCACACGACGAGTGTGATCGGTCAACAGGGGATGCTTACTCCTCCTAGGCACCTGATTCCACCTCTGCTGTGTCCAGGGGTCCGTGTTTGCCCAACTATCTATATTGTATTGCTTATAGGAGTTATGAGATTGATCATTGTTCGTTATCTTCACCTTTCATATGTAAATTAAATCATTGTCACACGTGCGTTTTTGGTTATAATTTGGTCGTGTAATTTAAATCCCCACCTCTTGTACTCTCTACTCATTTTCGACCCTGTTTCACATTCTCGCTATAAGAAAGTGTGACTTCTAGTTAACTGGAAAAACAATTGTTGAACTGTAGTAATATTACAACCGATCTAAGGATGACCATTTTTGTGTTGTTAGATATGTGTCTACTCGTCGGTTTCTATGTTTTGAATTATTCAATTACATAATAAACAAAACAAATCGCGTCTATAATCACTGTCGACTACGTTTCCCATTTTATCTGTATACAAAGATGGCCAACCAGGTATCGTCGGCTCTGGCAACCAGTTTCAATTTTATCAATATTCAGTCATATAATAAAACATGCATCAACGTTTCTCTGTCAATATAATGTTTAAGCTATCCTCCAAGTACCATATCAATATGATGTTCACGCTATCCTCCAAGTACCATATCAATATCGCCCTTCGGGCTCGGTGAATATAGTACTTCTCTGGTGGCTGAAACATCATATTGCCTTAACAATGTCACTAATGATATAGTATTCTAAACATGGACCTTACCATCGACATCAAAGTAGATTGTGATGTTTCCTTTACAGCACGATGTACTGTTTTGATAGAGCACACTGTTGGCGGGGTTCTTTACGGTCATGTTGTACTCTCTTGTATCGACACACTGTGTCCAGTCCACGCGTGTTACTATAATAGAGGCGTTGTCAATGGTGATTTTTGAACACGCACTGCATCCGTTAGGATATGTGCATAAAAGGACTTTAATCAAAAGTGCTTCCATCATTTCTTTTGTCACAAGAAAAGAAAATCTAGTGTCTATGGGTATATCCTACTGGTAAGGACACAAACACACACACAAATGGAAATGCGACCAAAAATCTGCGAGAGGAAATCCGAATTGCAAGTTCCGTGGAAGAGAATGATTGTTTTCAGCCTGCAAATGTGCAATAAGGTTTCAAATACAGGCAATTGACCTTTACTTCCTTTACTTCCTGTTATGTTTAGTCAGTATAAACTTCGGGGTATTTTCAGCATGCTGAGCCACAAAGAAATGGTTGTAAGATTTCATATACATGTAGTAACTTGTTCTTGACTTATCAAAATATGAAACCACCCGCATACAGTGTAGATTCGAGATCAAAGATGTCGGGGTTTAAAGAGGGGTAGAGAGTGGGATTGTTTTACGGGGCGTGCTGTGTGTACTTTGATTTGATACACTGTTGAGTTGAGCGATGTAGACGTCTTGTGTGTACTTTGATTTGATACACTGTTGAGTTGAGCGATGTGGACGTCTTGTGTGTACTTTGATTTGATACACTTGAGTTGAGCGATTTGGGCGTCTTTTGTGTACTTTGATTCGGGCGTCTTGTATGTACTTTGATTTGGACGTCTTGTATGTACTTTGATTTGATACATGGATAGGGACACTTCTTTTGAAAGATTGTATTGCTGATATCAACATGAAGACTAATTTCAACGCATGGATAATCAATGCTGTAGTTTAGGTGCATACATGAAAATCATACAGTTAATTTAAAAACAAAGAAACGTAGACTGTGCGCATCTGGTGCATCGGTATCATATACGTTTTGCTTTATGACTCCTGGGTCGAGACCTCTGCTGGTGGACTGTTAGTCCCCGAGGGTCTCTACAGCCCAGTAGCTAAGTACTTCGTTACTAGCTTGAAAATATTGATGTATATTTAATTGCTGGTATGATAAGGATTATATCTCCCTCATGCATAGCTCTGATCCTTGGACGAATTTGGCTCCAGTTTTTTTTTGGGGGGGGGAGTTGCAGTCTAGTTTTTCTTTTAGCTCTTACAAGTTTATTGTTATTTCGAATTTCCAAAATTTCGGCTTGAGCATCACTGAAGAGACATTATTTGTCGAAATGCGCATCTGGTGCATCAAAAGTTTTACATTATGACCCCTGCGTCGAGGCCTCTGCTGGTGGACTATAAGTCCCCGAGGGTCTCTACAGCCCAGTAGCCAACTACTTCGTTACTTGCTTGTAAATACGGATGTATATTTAATTGCTGGAATAAATTTAGAAATTCATTTCAAAATTAAGGATTATATCTCTCTCATGTATAGCTCTGATACTTGGACGAATTTGGCTCCAGTTTTTGGCACTCTAGTTTCCCTTTTAGCTCTTACAAGTTTATTGTTATTTCGAATTTCCAACATTTCGGCTTCAGCATCACTGAAGAGACATTATTTGTCGAAATGCGCATCTGGTGCATCAAAATTGGTACTGTACAAGTTTTAAACTATGCAAATTATTCAGTATCACTTATCATTTTTCAAGAAATCTTCGCTACTCGTCTTTTTTCATATTGGACAGAGAGAAATATCTAATCACCTGATCCCACCTCTGGTGTATCCAGGGGTCCGTGTTTGCCCAACTATCTATTTTGTATTGCTTATAGGAGTTATGAGATTGATCACTGTTCGTTATCTTCACTTTGCATCTAATCATTAAAATTGATACAGACTTCTATGAAGAGGTGGAATTCTGATATGAAGAACCAATAGCATATACTTATATCGATACTACAGGAAAGATTAAAAAGATCATGACATATTTTCACATTTTTATCCTTCACAGTCGATGCCAATTCCGTACGTATCTCTTTTACAAGAAATGGATTATCGCTTGGACCCTGAAGTCGATACGATAATCTACTGTTTTGGTTTTGGTTGAACCAGTATACCAAGTTTAATGTCTATCAAGCAAATCATTATGAAAGTAGTGAGCGGACAATATGTTAAGTCCAGTTTGAAATCAATAGGGGTCCTGTAAGTTTTAAGGGCAACCAGTGTACCAAGTTTGGTAATTGTTAAGTAAATGGTTCTTAAGATATTGAGCGGACAAGATTTGGTCAACAGACCATCAGACTCTGAAAGTCCTCTCTCTCTCTCTCTCTCTCTCTCTCTCTCTCTCTCTCTGTGTGTGTGTGTGTGGGGGGGGTGATTAAAAAACATTTAATTATTTTATTAAATTTCAAATCATAACAAGATTGCTACAGGTAGCCATGTCCCCCGCTGCCGCAAAAAAAAAAGTTGAAGCACGAAAGTCCCACAACTCCTGTAAAGTTTGTCGAATCAAAATGACGGCGCAATATGATCAACTACATATGGTGACTAACAATCCTACAAAATTGGAACAAAATCCGTTGAGCGATTTCGGAGGAGTTACGTCCACAAAGTGTTTCTATAGTGTAGCATGTACAAATTCGACAAAGTTTCATAACTCCTGTAAAATAGTCGAATCAAAATGACAGCGCAATATAATCAACTACATATGGTCACTAACAATCCTACAAAATTTGATTGAAATCCGTTGAGCGGTTTCTGAGGAGTTCCGTCCACAAAGTGTTCCTATAGTGTACTATGTACAAAGTCAACAAAGTCTCATAACTACTATAAAATTTTTCGAATCAAAATGGTGGCACAATATCATCAACTACACATGGTGACTAACAATCCCACAAAATATGAACACAATCCAATGAGCGGTTTTTGAGGAGTTGCGTCCACAAATTATTCCTATAGTGTAGGATGTAGAAATCCAACAAAGTGCAATAACTCCTGTAACAATTGTCGAATCAAAATAACGACATTATATGATCAACTACACATGGTGACTACCAATCCTACAAATTATGAACAAAATCCGTTGAGCGGTTTGGAGGAGTTGCGTCCACAAAGTGTTCGCTTTGGTGTAGCATGTACAAATTCAACAACGTCCCAAAACTCCTGTGAAAATTCTCGAATCAAAATGACGGCATAATTTGATCAACTACACATGGTGACTAACAATCCCACAAAAAATGAACAAATTCAACAAAGTCCCATAACTCCTGTAACAATCTTCAAATCAAAATAACGGCATAATATGATCAACTACACATGGTGACTAACAATCCTACATAATATGAACAACATCCGTTGAACGGTTTCTGAGGAGTTGCGTCCACAAAGTGAAGTGGAACGGACGGACGGACACCGGTATTTCTATGTCCCCTTCCGCGTTGCGGTGGGGTACCAAAACTTTTCCACCGTCAAAACGTATGACTTTTCCACACTTTACAAGACCATTCCTTACGATGATTAAAGGACACAACGCATGTTTCTAAACTTTTTAATTTTTTCAGCAAAATTTACTCTTTTTATGCCTAAAACTACTTTAAATCTGTTTTAAATGAAATATTTTGCATAGTTTTCGAGTTTCAAAGCGATGAAATTCAAATCTTGCGATATGCATATTTTCTTTCGCTAGTTTACGCGCCATTATGTGTGACGTCATATGCGCCCTCGGGTTTGAAAACATCTATTAGCCATTTCAGAAACAGATCAGATTTAATCGACAAAAAACCAATTATCACGTTAACGGCTTGTAAATAATAATGCCTCAAGATGTTTTGTGCCGTGCTCGGGTGTACTAGTTGTCGGTAGAAAGGATTTAGACTGAGTATTTTACAATTTTTCAAAGGAAGGTACGAGAAAAAAGACATGGATAATTTTTTTCTTGGAGCAAGAATTTTACCTTAAAATACACACCCAGTCACCTTTTCAAAAACCGCTTGGACAGAGACCCTGATAAACTGCGAGAAAATGGATATATCGAAGCTATAAGCACTGGTAGGCCTATAGCATACATTCTGTTTTGCTCTTCAAATTCAATACCTTGTAACAACATATATATCGACGATACGATGTAACTTCTACCAACTGGTAGATTTACACACACACAAAAAATTAAAGATACAAAATAATTGAACTTTTAATTATACAAATAATAGAATATTGTATTTCCTAAGTTTAAATTGAATTATAAAATTATTTCCTTATTGAACTCGTAGCATCTTGAGTGCGTCGATAGGCTATAACGACGTGCTCCCACTTCGTACTTCCTAAAGACATGCAGAGCACAATTCAAAAATAGTAATAAGATTGCTTTATCAAAATAAAATAATGTGATTACCACTTTAAATTTGAATATTTTTATTGATTTGTGTGCGTGTTGTCTTTTTCTTTCTTTCCGAAATGACTCGTGACAATAGCTTGGCATAGGGCCTAGTTGTCAACAATTTAAGGTAGATCTATACTCGGCCTTAAATTGACTCAATCATGAAAAAAATGCCTTTACAAGATAAATATACATTCCAGTAATAGATAGACATTGAAAAATATATGTGTTGACATGCTATTTTCGTTGTTATTGCTTCTCAAAAGTAAGCACCCCATCAACATTAATGAAAATGCACTCCTCCTTCTTTATTTTTCTTATTAATTATTATTTTCCCAAACAAATGGGCTGTAATAAGCAACATAGACTATATGCCCTTTATTTAATGGTATGTAATCATTTATTCTAATAAATTGGAATAAATATTTTCACAATGTATACTTTATGAGCCCAAACTTGTGAAAGGAAATACTGTAGGAGATACTATTTGACGTCAATATTGGTCTTTTCCCTAATTTTGATGGACTAAACCTTGAATAAATTGATTTTGATTTACAGATTATTATCTTAGAATAGGGATTTGAGCAAGAGAATCATATGTTGACATATTATTTTAGAAGCTATCAGCTCTACAACAAGTACACCCCCCCCTTAAAATCTTGAAAAAATATACATTATCATATTTTCGTAAGACATGTGAGCATATTTACAACCTTGAATAATAATTTGAACTACATATGTATGCTAAACTATAACTATTATAAGATACATGTGGCTTACAATTAAATTTTACATTTTATCTGAAAAAAATTCTAGAGAGGCTTTGCACAATGTAAATGTAAAACGAAAGTAACAAACTGAATTTTGATGATTTTGCTTATATGATTAATGTATACGTGTAATGTGTGATATATCTTATATCCTGAGACAAAGTTTTATATGAATCTCTACAGGTCATGAAATCATTTACATGTACATAAATTGGATGTATGCACATGTACACGTACACCACTTACGCCGGTCTAAGTAGATGCAATCTCAATAAGGAACTAATAGATGCCGCTCCAATAATTTTGAAAAAGGAGAGAGGATGAGGAAAAAATGACAAATTCATGACGGTCGGTGAAATAAAACAAATTATTTGCAGCTGATCTTTGAAGCTTGTGTCAATATCAGTAACATTGTAGCAGCGAACACAACTACGATATCTGTGGTCACTGGAGCAGCAAAATGTGAACTTTTCTTTTTTACACAGCGTACCATGTATTTGTTGATGATAATTTGGAACCTATTCTAACCCGGATCCTCATAAATGAAATATTATCATGATGCTCATGGAAATCTGAATTGGTCTGACCTCCCCCCTTTCCCATCTGTCTCCCCCCCCCCCCCCCCCCCCCCACCACCACCACCACTTTCTGATGTCCCGCAATTCCATATGTTGAACATTTGGATCATAGTAAAACTTTTACATACATAAATAGTCAGTGTACACTGAATGCCTCACGGACATGTACAATGTAATTGACACACTTTCATCCACCAAAATGTTGTTTGTTCTTCAAACGATTTTTTTCTAAAGCTATAATCATCTCTATCCCTCCCCCCCTTTAAAAAAAAAGACTAGGCTTTTTTTTAGACATCAGAATAACTACACCTTCAATAACAAGAGGCCTTATCGGTCACCTAAGTACTAGTGAAAAGTATCACTACTCCCAAGGGCTACGAAATCTAGAGAAAAAAATTCCTGTTCTGAATATCTACGCTAAATTCTAATGTTCAGCAACAGTATAAAACAAGATGTGTTCTTAAAACTTCAATGCCCTCAAAAGTGTATATAATGATGATTGATTGAATATTGGATAACGTCCCTCTCGAGAATATTTCACTCATACACTGATGAAAGGCTTTACGTAACATAATATGTGTATTAACATTAAAAGATATAACTAATTTGGACCCATCCTAGAGTCCAAATATTGGGTTGTGAAATTCACCATTTTTGTACATCCTTTTCCGCTTTTTCTAAATATGCATTTAGATTTTACACAGTATGCAAATAGGGATGTACCAATATTGTTAATTTAGTAACACGTGGGGTAGAGGTTACAAGTTAAGGTCGGGATCAATATGGTAAAGACTGACACAGATTTCAATTAGTCATTAAAGCAATATTAGCTGTCATTTTGTAAGTCACTGTTATCAAAAATTTTGTTGTAAAATTGTGATTTAATATCATTTCAATGGCAGAAATTATCAAGGTTCCGGAATATAAACTTTGGTTTTTGATATTTGTAATTATATTCAGGGGCTCTGGATGAAGCAAAATTACATTATTGTCTTCCCATACAAGAATTGATGTATATATAATGCTATATATTCAACAGAACAAAATCTTCAATTTGTCTAAAATCTTAAACCTATTAGTTTTAATTCCATCAATAGTTACTTACAAAACTAGGACAGTAGCACATTTTTACAGCAAAATGTAAAACTTATACGGTATCAATTTTGATGCACCAGATGCGCATTTCGACAAATAATGTCTCTTCAGTGATGCTCAACCGAAATCTTTGAAATCCGAAATAACTATGAAGTTTTAGAGCTAAATATAGCCAAAAACAGCGTGCCAAAAAAGTGGAGCCAAATTCGTCCAAGGATAAGAGCTATGCATGAGGGAGATAATCCTTAATTTTGAAATGAATTTCTAAATTTTATAACAGCAATTAAATATACATCCGTATTTTCAAGCTAGTAACGAAGTACTTAGCTACTGGGCTGTAGAGACCCTCGGGGACTAACAGTCCACCAGCAGAGGCCTCGACCCAGGGGTCATAATGTAAAACTTATACGGTACCAATTTTGATGCACCAGATGCGCATTTCGACAAATAATGTCTCTTCAGTGATTCTCAACCGAAATCTTTGAAATCCGAAATAACTATGAAGTTTTAGAGCTAAATATAGCCAAAAACAGCGTGCCAAAAAAGTGGAGCCAAATTCGTCCAAGGATAAGAGCTATGCATGAGGGAGATAATCCTTAATTTTGAAATGAATTTCTAAATTTTGTAACAGCAATTAAATATACATCCGTATTTTCAAGCTAATAACGAAGTACTATAAAATGTTCAGCTAATATTGCTTTCATTTAATTTGATCAAGATATTGGGCTAACGGCGCGGGTATGACCATCGAGATGGGGATGATTACTCCTCCTAGGTAACTGATCAGGGGCCGTATATGCCCAACTATCTATTTTGTATTGCTTATAGAAGTTATGAGTTTAATCACTGTTCGTTATCTTCACGTTTTACTCAGGTGACTGATAAGGTCCATCAACCTGTTGTTTCCTAATGGAAATAATTTAAACTGTATCATTATAAAGTCAATATTTCTTGAAAATTAAATTCTTACCCACATACAACCTGTAAATCAAGAATTGAAGTCTTATATGCTAATGCAAACTATAAGATAACTAAAAGATACCTGGTGAAAAGATAACGTAAAATTCTTATGCATTTTATCGCCTTCGGCCGATTTTGCGATAGATTCAGTGCTCTTTTTATGGAGGTTGTGAAGTATTCATCAGTGTTCTCAGAGTTAAGACTTCTTTGACACTGAAGACTGTCCAAGAAGGATGGTTGTGTTGGCAGGTCCATACTGTGAAAAAGTAGGATTGGAATTCATGCCATTTCGTATGCCTCTCTGTTGATTGATTGAATATTGTTTAACGTCCCGCTCAAGAATATTTCACTCATATGGAAAGTCACCACTGCTGGTGAAGGGCAGCAAAATTTAGGCCTATCCTCGGCGCTTATGGCCATTAAGCAGGGAGGGATCTTTATCGTGCCACACCTACTGTGACACGGGACCACGGTTTTTGCGTTCTCGTCCGAAGGACCGCCCCATTTAGTCGCCTCTTACGACAAGCAAGGGGGTACTGAGGATCTATTCTAACCCGGATCCCCACGGGATCTCTCTGTTGACAAAAGAAGTTTTCCACAATATCGGAGTCATATAGCCAGGGTCGATGTTGTTTTTAGAAATCAAGAGTTGCTGACACTCTCTGATGTCTGCTCTAAAAGGGCTATGGAGATGCTAGGATTGCTGGAGTCTCCAATGTCTGTTGACAAGCTTCCTTAAGATATAACATGCCTTTGCTAAGGACATCTTTTGACAATTCCTCATCTTGGAATCTGGGATCATTTCAACATGTTCCTGAGTTAGGTGCCTGTGTATCCTGAAACCACTCTGTGAGTTAAATCTAAAACAGGTTTTCCAATGGGTCTCTCATCTAGTAACAGGTACCTACCTAGTGCTGCTTTATTGTCACTTCGGCTGGTTTCTCAGCTTCTTCAAGCAGTGCATGGTACCCTGAATTGCATACATTACATGATGCCTGTCAAAGACATCTTGGGTGTTTATCCAGCGTCTTTGGCGTGCATCGGTCTTACCAGAGTCTCTTAACTGGTTTTCCAGCAGGGTTTGTAGATGTTCTTGGACTTGATAATTTCCATATCACTTTCATCCTGCTTATCTAGAAATATTGAATTACTTGAATTTTCTTTGAAGGATTGGGAAGTATCATTGGAAGGTTGATAAACATCAGTGAAAGGTTTAGTTTAGAATGCTTGTTGTTTGAGTGTGGGAGATCTTGTGTTTCTGTTCCCTGTTCATTGAGGAGTCTTTTCTATGATTTTCTGTAAGCATTGTGTACAGCAGCTGGAAGGTGCCAAAAAGCTGAGCAAAACCTGACATTTTTGCTACGGAATCTTGTATCTGCAGAATTTTCATCGTGAATAAGACTATATATACATCTTCAACACAAACCAGTCAGAGTAGGGTATTTCTTTATCATTCCTTTACAAAATCTTAGGTATTGTACAAATGAAAGGACAGTCAAGAGTATGTTGGGTAATGGGAATGGCAAAACTACTTCTTAGTGTAACTCCCATAATGATAGAATGGCTCTGGAGAAACTGAAGCACACAGGAGATCTGTTTCTTATTGATACATGTTACAAGTGGGTACTCCATTTGGAACTCTTCTTGAATCACTGTGTAAATTGAAACAGTATGAAAAGATGTTGATAGATGTGTTTTCTGATGACTTAGGAACTTCTTACAGAGAATGGAATAATGGAATAATGTATAGCGTACACCATGTTCAAACACACAACACTTATTTATTTGAAATAGCAAGTCTACAGATTTAGAATTTCCACTGGTAACAAGTACAGGGATTTGACAATCATTGAAGAACTTTCTTATTTTAGAACATATACTTTCAAGTCCTATATGACCTGTGTGATACTTTCTAAAGTTGAGAGAATCTACAAAAACAGATTAATCATAAGATTTATTTGTAAACAATGTTTATGAAGTTGTTATTTAATAGGTTTCAACATGTAATTTTATATTTTTCAGAGAACTCATAAAGCTAGCATCAGCAAACAAGAAAATTTCTGTGACAGCAACAACTGGGATGGCAAGTATACAGTTAGGAATGGGTGCCACCACATGACATTACTGGAGTGGACCTTGCATTGCCGCCACAGCAATGAAAAACTACGTGAAGTTATGATGAGTGATGAAATTTGCATCTGCTGAACAGAGGATGTTGTTTAAGAAAGTGATATGAGATTGATCACTGTTCGTTATCTTCATCTTGCATACAGTAGAATCCTTGTGAAGATTTGTCAGAGGATATAATGGAGGATTACAGGTTTGTTTTGTATTTGTTGCTATTTTATTCTATTTGAGCAGTTTATATACTTTTTGAAGACTGACATATTTCCTCATGTTTGAGGATTATAACAAGCAGGTGCCTCCAGTACCAAATTATAGGTACGGTGATTATAGATCTTACCGTTTCCAAAGTCTTGCATTTAAGTGGGCATTTCCACACCACATAAACTTAAAGCAGGTAAAATTGATTTGCAACGTGTTAAAAAATTAATAGTAGACAAGAAAATGAAGCAGAATTTTGTGTACAATCTTTAAGAAATTGCAGAAGAAAATCATGCCATGTCATGAATATGGCCGGGGCATATAGTGTTTGTCATATCCGTCCTTCTGTCACACTTAGCATTTTGATAAGTTTCAAAGAATCTATTCAAGGTATTTTTTATCAAACAGTATATGCCGATACATATTGGTGACATCTATTCAACTCAATCAATATTTTTGACCTTCAAGGGTATTAGAAAATTCAGACACTTTGTTTTCCAAAGCCAGGTAGTATACGCTAAAAAAAACCGTCGGATTTTTTTTTTCACATAAGAAATGGATTGTAAAGTCTTGTTCATCATATTACCACATATCTAATTTTTTTTTTGGCTGTTAAAACAAATCCTGAAAGGGTATGTGTGTGTGTGGGGGGGGGGGGGGGGGGGTGTTGTGGCGACTATAATTCGCTGACTTGCCATCTCACCAAACAAATCCTACTTTAATCATCCAAACAAGGTACATATGTAATTTCCTCTTTATGAATCAAACTCTTACCAACGATTTACATTTCTCCAATATATTGTGCACATTTTTCTACAGGTATTGTAGCTAAAGAAGTGCCAGACTCACCCGGAACAGAACTAAAACTGCTGAAAGCAGGCGTGGATATAGATGCCATCCAACCTCCAAGAGTCATTCCGGCAGCTGGTTTAACCAGAGAGAGAATGCAATACTTGTTTAAATTTATTAGACCTTTTGTTAGGGCCCCGTATAAGGACGCAGTCGCCCCCTCACCCGACGTCCAGGAAGTACAAAAGACTCTAAAAACTACCCTATTTTGAATATATCATAATCTAGGTAATTGTTCGAATGTTGATATATGTCTACCTATAGACGAATTTGACTACACTTTTTTGGGACACTGTTTTTCCCTAAAATACCTCTAAAACTTCATTGTTATTTCGGATTTCAAACATTTCGGTTGAGCATCACTGAAGAGACATTATTTATCTGGTGCATCAAAATTAGTACCGTATAAGTTTTACATGATAAAAAAAATAGACTCGTGTATTTTGATTACGTTTAAAATAGTCATAAAACGTAACGAAATACAACGTAAATTTCCAAAAATTCATGACGTCAAACGACTCGATGCAAGTTTTTAACAAGTTTGATTATAAATTTCCTTTGAGTTAATTTTCTCCGAGTATCATACTTACCTGTTAGAGTTTACAATAGCTACTCATTCCCGGAATTCGTTACCACCGCTGAGTCAAAGTTTATACACTCCCCAGCCCCAAATAGCGCCACCTACTTAGCGCGGCGCATGCTTATCTTCACTCGAGTTACCTCTCTATATAACAGTGTGGAGGTTGGGAGCAGTCTAATAGGTAAGCATGATGCTCGGAGATAATTATCTCAAAGAAAATTTATAATCTCCTTCACATTATACTTACCTGTTAAGAGTTTACAATAGCTACAGATTTTGAAGCTAAAAAGGAGGTGGTTGTACCTCATTAATACATACAATTGTATTTAAAAATAGATTATGTGAAAAGGTAAGAAATCTAACTTACCTTGCAATAATTTAGTGTACATGGGCAGCCGTCATCACAGCTCTCCCAAATACAGCTTTTTTTTTTACACATGACTCTCATGTAGAAGGATGTAAAAGTGTTCTCAGATTTCCAAGATGCAACTTCCATGATGTCTTGAATGGAAGTTCCTTGAAACAGAGCCCAAGATGATGAAAGGCTTCTGACATTATGTGCACTGATTCCCTCCAAATTATGATTAGAATATGCCAACTTGATAGTTTTGACAATCCATTTAGAAATAGAATCTTTTGAAGCTTGATTATCCTGGTTTTTCTTAAAACAGATAAATATTTTTTTGACCCGGCTCTTAAGTGCTTTGTCATTTTAATGTACGTCCTTAAGGCACGTACTGGACAAAGCAAATCATCCTTTAATAGAGGAAATTTTGGCAGTGTGATTTTGTTTGTCATGTAATTTAAAGAATCGTTTTTGCTAAAAATTCAGATGAAGGTATAATAGAGAAGGCCATATAAGATGGGACAGAGATGGTCTCTGTCCCATCTTATATGGCCTTCTTCAACTGTAAGTGCATGTAAGCAACTAACTCTTCTACCTGAAGCTACAGACACTAAAAATAATGTTTTAAAGCAAAAAAAAATAATAAAAAAAAAAATTCAGATCTCCCTGACCTAAAGGTTCAAATGGATGTATACATAATGCCTGTAAAACAAAATCTATATCCCATGTTGGGACAAGTCTCCTTTTTGGAGGACGAGCAATAAAATATGATTTTAAAAGTTTCTGCTTGACCAACACCTAATCCATCTCAACCAGGATGAACAGCAGCAATTGCAGATTTGTATCCTTCAGATGCTTCAAGGGATCAATATCTTTTCCCTGGATCCACTCAAAATAAAGTCTGAGTCTGTTATTGTATATTTTGTTTGTACTGTTTCGTCTACAAGAAGCTGCTCTTTTAGACACTGATCTAGAAAACCCCTTCTTAATGTACTGTTTGCGGATAATTTCCATGCTGTCAGCTTAACATTTCTGTTTGGATGTAGCAACCTTCCTCCTCGCTGGCTTATCAAGTTGTGCAGGATTGGAAGCCTTACTGGGTAATCTATCAGTAGTTGAGCTAGCTCTGGAAACCATGGTTGTCTTGTCCAAAAAGGGGCTATCAGTATTATAATGCAATTTGATGACTGGATTTTCTGCAGTACTTTGGGGATTAGGACTACAGGAGGATGAGCATATCCTATTATTCCCTGCCAACTGACTTGGGGCATCCACTGACAGAGCTAATTCGTCTGGGAACGGAGACACAAAGGTCTGAATTTGACAATTCCATCGAGTTGCAAACAGGTCTACTTGTGGTCTGTCCCACATATAGAATATTGTCTGTGTAACTGCCTTGTGTAGCATCCACTCTGCTGGAAGTATTTTTGATCTTCGAGACAGGAGATTTGCCAGAATATTGGCTTTTCCTGCTATATGTTGATGACATTGTTGTCTATCGCCCACTGAAACATGTTCCAGGCCAGAATGTAAGGGATGGAGAGTGTATCCCCCTTGCTTGTTGATATAAGTCATAACAGTGGTGTTGTCTGTCTTGACCAACACTTTGTGGTGCTTCAGCACTTCTTGGAAATGCTTTACTGCCAGCAAAACTGCCATCATTTCTAAGAAATTTCTATGCTGATGAGTTAGATCCCTTGACGAAACACCCGACACTTGCCTCTGACCTACATGTGCTCCCCAACCTGTCATGGAGGCATCCGTTACCAAGGTTTGAGAGATTGGTTTGTCTTTTAGAGGTAACCCTTTGAAAAAAATTGTCCTGGTTTTTCCACCAGTTTAAATGCGACTTCACATGATTTGTTAGGGGTATCTCTAGAAAAAATATTCTTCTCCATCATTTTCCAGTGAAACAGGAGATGCAGTTGAATGGGCCTCATGTGTAATCTTGCCCAAGGTACCAGATCTATGCAGGAATTCATTATTCCCAACAATATTAGAAGTGTGGCAACGTTCTGAACTTGGAAAAATCAATCCTTTTTCTTAATCTATAAAGGCTCCTAGAAAAACTAATTTTTGAGTTAACTGTAAGTTTGACTTTTCCCGATTTACGATAAAACCCAAAGTCAGAGTTTGTTCCAAAATGAAATATTTTTCTGCCCTTAATTGAAGATAATTTTGATTTTTGATAAGCCAGTCGTCTAAATAGGCATGAGGATGTAAACCTCTTTGGCGAAAGTGGCCTAACAGAATTGACACTATTTTTGTGAACAAGCGAGGGGCAACAGAAATTCCGAAAGGTAGTGCTCGATACTGATACACTTTTCTCTCTACGGCAAACAGGAGATATTTTCTGCTTTCTAAATGAATAGGAACGTGCAAATAAGCATCTGAAAGATCTATAGAAAAGGTCCAGTCCCCTATATTTAGTGACTGAATCACCGACCTTAAAGTTTCCATTTTGAAATGCTGATTTCTGATAAATTTGTTTAATTTCCTCAGATTTAGGATTGCTCGGAATCCCCCACATTGTTTTGGAACAATGAAAACTGTTGAATAGAACCCCCACATTTGAGTCCCTGGGATCTACAATTTATATGGCATTTTTGCCTAGGAGGGATTTTATTTCCTCCAAAATCACTTTCCGTTTTTCTGGATCCTTCGGAATTTCTGTGTGCCTTGTGCCTGTAAAAGAAGGTGGCTTCTTCAAAAACTCTATTTTGTAATCTGATATGAGAATGAATTTGTCGTTTGATATTTGTTTCCAATTTTGAACAAAATGTTTGAGTCTTCTTCCAACTTTGATACTTGGTTTTGGAAGCATCCATGACTGGCTGGGGGCATTTAATATTTTCCTTTTCTTGGAACTTGGATGGTTGAAAGGTAGATTTTGATTGGTTACTCCAACCAGATTGCCTATAAACATCTGATTTCTTTGTATCTGAGCTTCTGTAAGAGTTGCTTAAAGTACTAGTTCTACCACTTGAACTGTAACTACACGATTTGTCCAAACGTTTAAATTTTTTATCTGAAGGCTTGCCACCATTAGATTTCTCAGAAAATGGTCGTTTCTGCCCCCCTCCCCGTTGTATGCCATAAGCCTTAGATGTTTCTCGCACATCACGTATCATCTCTGGTGATTTGTGAGTTATTTCCTGGACTTGACCAGCAAACAACTTATCCCCTTCCAAGGACACTTTTAACAACTCACTTTTGGCTGCAGAATCTGGAATATTCATAGTATCGATATGAATATTGCGTCTGGCAAGAACACAGCGTGCTGAAGCTCTGACTGACAAGTCACCAATATCTACAATAGCGTTAGCTAATCCTCCCAACAGACAAAACTTCATCTGAAATTTCACATTCTCCTTTTAATCATTTAGAGTAGTCTGATAGAATCAGAGATGCATGAGACACAGCTCTCTGTTGAAACCTTAAGCTTTGGTCGATGGTTGCCAAGGCTGCATTTGCCTTGCGTTCAGACGAGAAAAGCTCTCTGGGACCATGATAACTTTTAGCCCTTTATTTGTACTAATGTAAGAACTAACTGATGTGTCTATATCTGGACTTTTTCCTATCTTATCAAAGTCTTCATCTGGTCACCTATACTGATATATGTGACGAGTTTTGAAGGAAACAATTTTTGGCAATGGTTTTTCTGTTTCTTTCTAAGCATTAACTATAATGCCATCTGCTGGTAAACTAGGTCCATTACTGTGTTTCTTACTTGATGGCAGACCAGAGAAAGACTGAGATAAAAAGGATTCCCTTGCTGTCTCTTGGGGCTCTTTAACTTCAATGCCAAGAATATTTTGTACATTGTGAATCATATTGTCCCAAGATTTTGGAATTGATTCCAATTCCTCATCTTCTTCCGCAACATTACCATGTAGAGGTGCATCAACTGTTACGTTAACATTGTCAGGTACGTGGGGTACCCTCATAGAACTTGTGCAAATATGCTCACTCTGACAAGAGCGGCGTTTGTCTGGAGACGGAGTGTCCAAGTAACTGCAAGTATCGTCGTCATCAGCCAATACATTTAGTGGGGGCTCGTTAAATTCGGCGTTACTATTTGCCGAAGTATTTTTGTTATTGACAGACAGAAGATTGATCATTTTATTTTCAAAGGCTGAAAATCTCGTTTCAAACATCGCATCGACTTCACGTCGAGATAAAAACGCTGAAGAATTTACCTCAGGAATAATGTCGGAGTTAACCGGCTCCGAAAAATCTGGTACAAGAGGTTTAACTGTCTGTTAGACGACGAGGCCTTTTCGTTACGTGAATCCTTACCAGGATTCTTTGTAGTGTGGTTCTTACCAGAACCACGAGGTAGTGTTCCTTACCAGGAACTCTGATTATATTTGCCTCTTTCTGGTGCGAAATTGCCTCTCCCGACTTTTAGACACATGTTTTTCTTTATCCATGAATAAAAAACATGAAAAAGACATAATTTTCATGTTTACATATATATATATATTTTTTAGAAATCTTTCCTGAAATTAATGTCACAGGATGAAATAATTCATATTTAACATAATAAAATTTCATTACGTTATTCGTTTCATCGTAAGTCGTTTCATTTCATTCATATTCATCGGGATGAACGCTTATTGGTAGAGAGAGGAGTGTGAAAGGTCAGTATGGTTTGTGTGTGGTTGTGAGTATCTTGTGAGTTGTTTTACTGGTTTTGGTGCTATATAAGCAAGATTCGCGCCAATAAAAAAAACTAAGCCAGCAACGCTCCTACCCGGACTGAATGACCATCATCTTCACAAGTTAAGGGTTATTGATTCGTTACCTCGCACTCAATAACCCTTGACTTGTGAAGATGAATGACCATATTATTTATATATATCGTCAGATCAAAGAAACTAAGTTTTACAACAGTTTTTATTCTTCAGAGTTTACGATAAGAGTTTGAATTTACTCTTTTGGTAAATATTTATTTATTACATTAATTTATAAATATTTTGAAATTATTATTTTAATATAACTAAAAGTGTGAATGATAGGAGTGAGAGAGTACTTAATTATTTTACATATTTTTAGATCATCCTCCAGGATTAGGATATAATAATAAAGATCTTTAAGAACCCGGACCACCAGCTTGTGTTTTAATTAAAATACATGATGGTTACATTAAAAATAGAAAAAAGTACAATTGTATTTAAAAAATAACTGAAGTTAGATCATGTTTTTGACTCATGTTTATTTATGAAGTGTCCCTTCCTGATGAAGATACGTATTCAGTTAGTTGGCAAGGTGTCGACGACAAAATTAGGACCACTCGCTGCAGTCATTGGGATTATTTTGTTCCAGCAAAATCACATGGCCTCAGCTTTCCAAAGACTTGTATGCCTTGTTTTCTTGAGGGGTCAGATGGAAGACAGTGTTTGTTTACAATTATTTTCTGTATATTGATCTTGCAATTCATAATTGATTGATTATTAATAAGTATATAATTAGTGAAATTACAGTATTGAAATGCATAATCATTCTGTGTTTGATATAACATATATAAATATAAGTCCATTTACTTATTACTTTTTCAAGCAATCCTTCAAATTAATATAAAGTATACCAAAAGTATCACTATGTTATTTTATTAATTGACGTATATTGGATCCACTTTTTTTGGCACGCTGTTTTTGGCTATATTTAGCTCTAAAACTTCATAGTTATTTCGGATTTCAAACATTTCGGTTGAGCATCACTGAAGAGACATTATTTGTCGAAATGCGCATCTGGTGCATCAAAATCGGTACCGTATAAGTTTTACATACGTTTTAACAGTTACAAACTTTTGGCAAACCTACATTAACGATGGTCACCGAAATGAATAGGTGACGTCACTGTTTTAGGAGCACAAAGTGATATGTTTTTTGTTACGAAAATATATTCAACTAACGTACCAATGGATTTCAAATTTTTGGATGAAAATAAAGGAATTTAATTACTTTAAAGATAGGTGTATTATTTATTTATTTAATCCAAGTGATCCCGTGGGGATCCGGGTTAGAATAGGTCCTCAGTACCCCTTGCTTGTAAGAGGCGACTAAATGGGGCGGTCCTTCGGATGAGACCGCAAAAACCGAGGTCCCGTGTCACAGCAGGTGTGGTACGATAAAGATCCCTCCCTGCTCAATGGCCCTAAGCGCCGAGCATAGGCCTAAATTTTGCAGTCCTTCACCGGCAGTGGTGACGTCTGCATGTCAGCGAAATATTCTCGAGAGGGACTTTAAACAATAATCCATCAATCCTGCCAATCTAGGATTATCCAAGAGTTCAGGAAGGTTATCGTTTATGATGATTTTGATTAGGTCATTCAAGGTTGGGTAGTAAGTGGTGACCAGAGGTGGTCTACAGCCTTTGTTTTTCTCCCTATACTGCAACAGTGAAGACCTGTCAATTTTTTAAACCTCTTTAATGGCATGTGTAACAGATAGCGGCTTGTAAACCCTTTTGCATAAATGAGACTTCAATTGTTGGCTTCGTTGTTCAAACAATTGCCTTTCGAAAATGTTATGTGGGTTGCAGGTGGATGGCATTAAATATAAATGGGCGTCGGTGGGTTTATATGGACATGGAATTCAATGCTACTGGCAAATAAGTTGTTGGTGCAGGGATTTCATGTAAAGTCAGCACTTCGCAAACATATGGTCGGTATAATGATCTAATTTGCTATTACAAGTTGGCACTGCGTCAAATACTGTCTGATGTGTTTCATATTAGTACGCCGTTCTGTAGATACCGATTTTGACTATGGATTATCCCGTTTACCTGATCAAGATAAGGTCTCACGGCGGTTGTAATCGGTCAACAGGGAGTGCTTACTCCATTTATGCACCTGACCCCATCTTTGGTGTTTCCAGGGTCAGTATTTGCCGTACTATTAATTTTGTATTCTTTATAGGTATTTTTGTTGTGAATTTTTCACTCATATGAGACGTCACTATTGCCGGTGAAATGCTGCAAAATTTAGGCTTACGACCTTTTGAACAGGGAGGGAGGGCCTCGGTATTGAGGTCTCATCCGAAGGACCACTCAATTCAATCGCCTTTTACGACAAGCAAGGGCGTCTGAAGACTTACTTTAACCTGGATTGTTCACTGTTCCTTATCTTCAGCTTTCAGGAGACCAGTGTGCGTTATCTTCACTTGTTCATATAAGAGTATCGAGAAAACTCTACAGATATCTAATCAATGTATATTATTTACCAAGTCTAATTTTCAAGGGCAAACATGGACCAAAAATACGATTTTATAAAAACTAGGTGATCCGTAGTCCATCAAGAAGTACATGTACCAGTTACACAGGATGACGTATCCAAGTGCAAACAACGTTACAAACACGTAAAACTTTTAATAATAGGATCGTTTTATTTGTATCAGTTTGAAGCTTTAGGTGAAATCACAGATTGTTTCTTGTACAAATGAATAAAATTCAAAGCAAAATCCATGTTTTCCTTCTGCAGTTTGATGAAGATTTTGATGATCTTAACATAAAACCAGGCACGTAGCATCAGAAGGGGCTGGGTTTTCCCGGTCCCTAATTTTCACAACGTTCCTTTTTTGTTAATTTTACATGCAATGTAAAAATATTGGGTGAATAATAAGGTTAAATTCAAAGATTCTTTGAGCAAATATGAAGTCAATTTCTCCAGCTACCCCTTGAAAAACATTGCTAATTGCATGATTGCAACAATCGCTGAACGTTTAATTGCATTTTAAATGGTTAGTAGATTAGAAATTTTAAGAAAACCCACGAACTTTAATATAGTTTTTTTTATGAAACTGAATTCACTTAATAACCTCAACATATAAATGAGGTATGGCGTTATCAACAATGTCACTTTGATATCGTCTTTGTAGGACCTTGTGTAAGAATGTTGATGGATCATGGCATCTAGCTGTGACGCCCTTGCAAGGTGGAGATTGAAGGTTGTTTAAATTAAGATATCCTTCTGTATTAACGTAATCTGGTTCGTCTGTTGAAATATCTTGATCGGATGATGATGCAAGAGCGTGTGCTTTAGGGGCTGTATTATTGAATTCTGTCGGACGTTGTAGAGTACCTTGTAATTCCAAAATCACGGGGTTTGCGACAGGTGCCCGATTCGAATGGTTCCTATTGGTAATGTCGTGATTCACAGTGTTCTCATAATGGCTGTCAACAGGGTTGTAATCGTTTTGAATCGTGTCGAATGGATCACTCTTAGGAACTTTGTATTTACTACATTAAAATATTAAATTAACATGAAATAGCACTTAATTGTCGAGAAAGTATTGAGGATTCTGTGTTCTTCGAATTGTTTTTGATTGCCTGAACAAAGAAAAATGTTTCGTGCATTATATTTTCTGTTTATACAAAACTATGAATAGATTTCAAAATATCTATTTTGTCAAAACATCAGAGTGTTTTGTACAGAGCTTAGATTCACATTTTATGCAACTCACAATTGTGGTGATGACCACTGCACGGGAAAACTGATATTAGATAGGTCTATAACTGTATACTAACCTCTTACATTTAACAATTATACAACACAAAAGTGCCACCACAAAGAGAAATGCAATTCCAGTAATGGCCGCCGACAGAAGCAAAGTTATGTTAACGGGCGCTGGTGTCGTTGTTATCTCTGTCGCGGAAGGATTACTTCCAATGGCGGAAGAATTTGCCTCAAGCATTTGCGTCACCGTTATGGGGAATAATGTAGAGTGGCTGCTGGTCTTTGCTTCGTCTGTTATGCTTTCCTCTGATTGTAAGAAGTTACTAGGTAGTTTAAAACTTACAAGCCCATATCAGTTTTACATTCATTTATTGCGTCATTGAACATACTTTTTAACTTATGGAAGGTTTGTGTTTATGTCAAATGAGTTGAAAAATAAAAATTTAATTGTATCTGTAAAGGTCTAGTACATGATATCTTTGTATTGACTCCATCATTAATAAAGTTGTTCAAAATACAAAAACATTAATCAAAAGTATACCTATCGTATATACAAGTATCCGGGAACCTTCACAACATCGGGTTTGATTCCGTCTCTCTATCTCATTTCCATTGAATATGATACGAGTCACAGGACGAAATGCATATAAATAATTCTCACTGCAATGGTTCTCCAAGTCAACAACAGATTTGAAATATGGCTCACTGATATTAAAAACACTACAAGCACGACAAGAATAAGAAAAGGAGCAAGTGATATTGTGTGTCACTTCACATCAGTACGCGATTCAAACGTCCATAGGTGTTCAGCTTTAGGGTGAGTACTTACACATGTGGTGTTTTCCTTTGTATTCTACAAGTCATATATTGATTGCATTCTGTGTTAAGGGGTCTCATCCTGTTGACTATGGTATGCCAGAGCACACTGAGAAATCAAGCACGACTGAGAAACTGCATAATATCAATTGCAGATCACTACAAACCAAGGTGCTTTTTATTTAAAAACTTTCTGGTCTAAAGTTAGTTGTACGATGATGATTTTTAAGAGACATTAGAAGGGTGAATTGGAGGATATTCAATGTTTTGTTGTTGGATATAGTATTTATTTCACGAGTAAGACAGAGTATGAGTGAAAATATATATTTAAAAAATGTAAATAAATTCTGCATCCAACAACAAAAGCATTGAGTTTTGTTTATGAAATTTTCTTCAGTTTAAGGAGGTACTCTACATCGTCAAAATTGCTGACTTCCTTTAAAAACATGGAGGAAAAAATCAATATCAGCAATTTTTGACTTCCTTTTCTGTTTACATCAGATCACAATATTATCGTAAGCAATATACCTAGTAAGTCTTACATAATTTAATATATAGACATACATGTAGTTTTGTGAACAATATTTCTTTATTGGGAGTAAGCTCTGTATATATGCACAGTTACTTTTAAGTTATTTTACTTATTTTGATTATGTACAAGAATATATAGGCCCTATGTATATCCATATAGGCATAAACGTACACTGTTTTATGGGGACAGTGTAACAAAATTTAAATCTTAAACTACATGTCATTGAAAAATTAATGCGTTACCTGTAGATCCATGGGATGTCAGTAGTTGTGGTATTATCTCACAGGTGCTTGTGGACAGGACTTCCGGTACCCCCCTTCTTGTATTTTTAAATGTTCAATTCCTTGGGTATTTCGGACGTATTTTTGATAAAATATGTAACTTCAGAGTTTATATATTTCACATGGAATACACAAATCTCGCATAGAAACCGTTTTTAAAAATGTCATATCACCGATCATAATATATGAACAAGGTGTGCAACTCAGCCAGCAACATGTTGAAAAAATCTACACCTCGCTGAGAAATCCTATCGAAAAAACAATAATGCACATACCAACTGAAAAGAACGGTCATTCTAAATCTACTGATGATTCGTGGATTAAATGCATCGCTATTTGGTGCGCAATAATTACTTCACATCGCTCAATTTCATCGTTTTAACCTCGTCACTTTTCATTTCTGACTATAACGAACGGAATTTGTGATGCTGGAGTATTTCTGTCGCAGCCAATTATTTTTAGAACGAGAAAACCCGAGACGAGGTCTTCCGAATACTATTAGATAATTATGGTGTCATTCTTATCTACATGAAAAATCATAATGTGTCAAATGGAAAGGGACTATCTCAAAGGAAAAAGATGCTACCATCGGACTCCCTCAGGGTTCTATATTGGGTCCTTCGTTTTTTATTCTGTGTGCAAATGACTACCCAACATGAAACACTCTGTGGGCAATATCTATGTAGAGGACACCATGCGGAAAAACACCAGAATTGCCTAGCTACAGGGCGCCGCCATTGTGGACACCCAAAGTTGTACGGAGAAGAAAAGTTGACAGGAGATCTGATTGGTCATTAACAGAAAATCTTTGTGATGGAATTTAATAGTGAAATATAAGTGATAAAAATGACAGGTGACATAACAGAATATGTAGAAAGATACAGAAGTTATAAGGGAAGATCTGAGTGGAGAGGTGATATTTGGATGGACAATTTCATTCAGTGCGGATCTACACTAGTTATAAACAGGCCAAAATTTGAAGGAAAAACGCAACGGCAAGCCATATATTTTTTGGTGGAATTTTGAAGGGGAGATGATGAATTTTGCTGAATGGTGACTGATTTTTTGAAAATTGGCTTAATAAATAATTGACAGTGATTGGAATTTGTATGGAAGTCTATGGGAAAACATTTGGTGGTGTTTGTCCATGCTAGATGTTTCTGATAAATATTTAGATGTGATAGAAAGAGAGTTAAAGTATGATCTTTTAAATTCTATGGAATGGATGCATAAGAACAAAGTGACAATAAATTTAAAGAAAACATGTATTCTAATAGGAGCGTCGCAGGAATTATCGAAATGTAGAAAACTTGGTATAAATGTGAGTGAAATTCTTATAGAAAATGTTAAATGTGCCAAACTTTTAAGTATTTTAAACTTTTAAGTGTTTACATCGATGAATGTCTTACGTGGTCTTATCACACATATGCCTTAAGTATATAAAAAAAAAAAAACTTAGTCAGAAACTGTGTTTTAAGGAGATTGAAAACTTTTATGTCACAGGAAGCACTACTCAAAATTTGTAATACCATAGGTTTTCCTCATTTTTATCATTGTTGTACAATATGGCATGACGCCAAAAAAAAAAATGATAGGATTTTTTTTTATTAGAAAGGCTAATAATTTTATTTATGTTAAAAGAACCATAATATTTTTGATCATTTATCATTTCAACAGCAATTCTATGGAACTCATTATTAGATTTTATTAGAAAATGCACAACTACATATTTCAAATCAACCTATCTCAAACATGATTTTGATTCTCAATAAAACCCATGTGTTAATGGTCTCGTTTTAGGTAGTTCATACCTATATGTAAATTAACTGTGATATTTTCATGTTTTATGATATATGTCCTCGGTGTATATATATATATATATATATATATATATATATATATATATATCCAATAATAAAATTCAAGAAACACAAAACTCGAATAACATTTCACTGTTAGCGCTTTCGGCAATAATGCCTCTTCAGACAATTATAAAAATTAAATAATATTGCTGAAGAGGCATTAAAACCGAAAGCGCTAACAGTGATTTGTTATTCGAGTTTTGTGTTTCTTGAATTTTATTATTGGATGTATTTACTGTATAAAATACCGAATTCTTTTTTTTTTTTACAAACTATATATATATATATATACACAAAGCCCTAAAATGACCAACGACACGAACAACGAGATTGTCAAATTTTCGGGACGACCCGTCCCTTCTTCAGGACAAACGAAAACAATTACATAATGTGGTCAATATCAACAGAGCATAATAACAAAAACTACATATAAATACATCTAGCACTACAACTACACTAATCTACAAACGTATTTACAACGCAGACTACATGTTTTTGGTCTTTAGGCTTGCCAATCAATGTTAAAAGTGGAGCGAATTAAGACATGCCTTATTCGTCCAAAGAGCTGATCCAAAATGTCCGAAAAGAAAAACAATAAACTTAATTAATCTCAAGTGGAACGAGTTAACCCAATTACGTTGACAAATAGTAAAGCTAACTCGTACCCAGAGAGATTCTATTTTAACCATGCATAATTTATAAAAGATAATAATAAGTAACAAATACAAAAAAATAAATAAATAAATGAAAATAAGCTATGTAAACGAAGTAAGAAATGAACAAAGTTAGAGAGGAAGATCATGTAAACAACAAGTTTGAATAAGTTAACAAAATGGACCAACTCCAAACAAAAACAAAGAATAGGCAGCCCAGGAAATACGCCAGTTTCGAGATACGAACTCTTCTGTATAAGAGATGCATTTAGTGGAACTTTGAATGCCTAAGTGGGACAGAGTGGATATGCAGCCAACGAGGAAGACGATGAAATGTATTAAAAGCGGCTTCTCTTTAAATATGTAAATGTGGGAAATATTAAATACTATCGAAAGAAATGTTTTACCGAAGAAGAAACATACAAACAATGTCATATTTGCAAGAAATATCTTGGATATGGTACTTATGACCAGCGAAATAACGTGATAGGATAAGAATTCTATGTATTTAATTACTCCCTAAATACTTATCACTTACTTAGTTTGTGTATCAGTCGAATTCGGGTTATCAAACAGCGTATGAGAAACTTACTGAGTACATTCACTTACACTGTGATGAATATCTGTCCCACTCCCGCGAGTAAACAAATTCTTTCGCGCCTTACTATGTACGAGAGTTCTCCAAAGGGAAATAACTCGGACGTATCTCGAAAACCGGCGTATTGAATCAACATATATATATATATATATATATATCCCAGGAAATTGAATCAACATATATATATATAATACCAGGAACACAATCAATGTGAACTAGTTCGTATAACTAAATGTGTGTAATCCTGTATAAATAAGAGCATCTATTTTTCATACAAAATAGATGCATTTATTTTACGAGAAATACTCGCATTTAATTCGGGTGCGGGATATTGGGGCCCCAATGAATAAGTACAAATGTGCATCACATCGGGATCGTCCTCCTTTCTGATGCTGACTTCAACCAGAGCAGTCGAAGAAATAATTTGAGAAGTATTTTTTTGTGATAGCCATTGTATTATGGCATCTGTTGAAAAAATTTAGTGCCATCGATATTATATAACTAATTATCTATTAATCGCATTACGATTTTTAGAATATTAGGCAATCAATATTTACGGATGGTTGTAGATTTGTCTAATTACATGTCATATGTCGGTATGATTGTACCGCATGCACAGTAACGTGGTTTCATGAAATCAACTGACTTTTTATTGTTCAGGTATATTCATCTGTTCAAAAAATACCTAGTTGGGTGGAACTGGTAATTCATAGATCCGCAGCCATGCATTATTAAGATCATCATATTTCTACCTTCCAAAACATTTATAATTTCGCTTGCTTATTTCTTTTGAAATATTTGGAGGTGAGTGATTTTTATTAAAATAATTTCATGTGTCGGCTGCTTTGATATAGTAGATAACTCCCATGGATCATGTTATCCCACATCCGCCTGTTGAGTCATACTTTGATAATAAAAACAGACTCTCACAGGCAAGACATGCAGAATCTCGGCTTTTCACCATAACAGGCGCCTAGATCGCCTTTCATATTGGGGATAGAAAAGGAAGTTTAATAATCTTTATTACTAAACTTTCAACCCCCCCCTCCAAAGTTTCCATTGATATAGGGGGGGGGGGGACCTCCACTACATGAATTCAAGTCTTAAATTCCAAGAGTTACATATTTCTTGGTTCTTGTTCACCACTCTATATAAATAATGTTTTTTTTTAAATGAGGGGGGGGGGGGGGGGGCTGTATCCAATAAAAAAAAATTCATTAATTGCCAATACCCCCCTTCCCAATCTATTTTACGTGCCTGATATATTTGATCTATTAAAAAGAATTGAAATATTGCAGATTAACTGAATGCTGTTTTTATTTCGAGTGATTGAGATCCCTCCATCTCTAAACACAGCTGGGTTTAAGCATAGAGGATAAGATGAGCGTTGCATCAGAGCTGTGGCTAGACCAAGTACAGGATCAAAATATGACATGCCTGATTGTGCCATTTGGTCATCACTCTTGGGACAAGCAACAGTTTCCCATGCCAAGGGTGCAGTCTGGTGTTTCTGGATGGTCAACAGGTACAAGTTGCATATACAATTGCATATTCATATAAAGTAGTTTCCATCCTGATGATACTAGTGTATTCTTAACTTTATCATTGTCTAGCAAATTCCAATGTGTCTCGAATTCAAGTACATTGTGCATTGCTCTTGTTGAGATTCTTTGCGGCTCAGACATGATTCCTAAGAAAAGAAAAAAAGCTGAAGGGGGGTCTGGGGGTCCTCCCCCAGCGGGGTTTCAAGGGGCAGCGCCCCTGATCTGAGGGTGCAGGGGGCCGAAGGCCCCCGACCGAAAATGGATATTTTAACATTTGAAAGCCCCTCAGGAATGCCCTCCAGAGACCCATATTAAAGTTGTGAAGGTTTAAAACCAACATCAAAATGTTTACTGAAAACTACATAAAAAATTACAATGAGATTCACTGAAGTTGTTTATTTTTTAAGATTTTGACAATGGCCCAGTCTAGCTTTCTTAGCTGCATTTGCTATTAATTCTTTTGCCTTTCTCTTTGAATTTGTGTTTTTAGCACGAATGTCTAATTCTCTCTTTTTTAAGAGCTTTTCATCCCTTTTCTTCTCTAGATCAGCTTTGTATTCTCTGTTTGAACTGTTCATATTTTTGAAGAGTATTTTGTCCACACTTTCATGCATGTAATCCTTCTTCTGAAAAAATTGAATGGCTGTTTTTTCATCTGCACTCAGTCTGTATTTAATAGTTTGTATGACACTGTAGGTCTCAAGATTCAATCTCCCTGACTTGTTGTCTATGACATCATTCATGATGTTGAAAGATGATTCCACTTGAGGACCATGAAAACAGCTAAGTATAGCTTGTACCAATTTGGACAGATTTGGATAGCTCTTGGTAACTTCATCTTTTCCCCACCAGTGATCTATCCTGGTTCCTTTCATCTCTGGAAGTGAGTTGTCAATATGAAACTTTCTGATTTCTTGGTCATATTCCTGTGTCTCAGCTTCATCAAGTACAGTAGTTGCATATGTAGGTAGCTTCTGCATGTATGACAAAGTCTGGGCATGGCCTCTAGCTTCTGGATGGATTGCCCCCAATGATTTAAGGAGTGGGTTGCTTAGTGGTAACTTATCCTGCAACACTTTACCACAGAGGGTGTAGGCTTCACTAACCTAAAGAAGCAATGTGTAATACATTAATAATTTAATAAAATTAGTTGGAAAACTAAAACTAACATGACAAAATAGTACACAGAATGCCAAATATATTTACTTGTTTCAGAAAGCCCTTCACAACAAAATCCTTTTTGGCTGATTTTCTGACCACTGTCTGTGCCTTCACTCCAAGAAACATACTTTCTGGATTTATTTGACTGCTTTGACTTGAAATATCCAGTTTTTTCAACTTTGTTGATGTTGTGGCCCCCAAAACAACATCAGGCTTAATGTAACAAACCAAGAATTCCTTGAAAAGTTTGACCTGTAATAAAGGTTTTGAAATTTTAATTTATACATGTGTGGCACTTACATGTAGTTAAATTCACAAAGAGTGTCACTCAGTGATATGTAGGATTACTATTACAGACATTCAGAGTGCAAAACAGTGATTCATTGTTAAAACATTTATCAGATTTTCATATGTGATCCCCAGGATTACCTGCTCCTCATGTAACAAGTGAATTAGTGGTTCTTTCATCTCGAAAAGTATCACAAAACTCTTCAGTAGGGGGAAAACTGATGAATAGAGTCCCATTATCATTTTTGCAAGCTTCCTTTCATGAAATAGTTTGTCGACTATTCTCAACTTCCTGTCTCTTCCATCTTTAGTAAGTTTTTTCTTCAACAGTTCCTGTAGAATACAAAGTTAACAAATAAAGACATAATAAAAGATAAAATCTTCGATAGAGATTAGATATGAAGATAACAATTCTTTAAAATAAAATACATCAAAATACTTTTAAATTTGTTACTTACTTGTATTTGCAATGGATTTAATCTAAATACCTATTTCATTAGTCAGTTGAATTGAGTCATGTTGAAACAAGAAACTGTAAGTGAAAACAATTTTAGAAAGAAGTTATTATAACAGTCATGCAATAAAGTTAACAATTTCAGAAAGAAGTTATTATAACAGTCATGCAATAAAACTAACAAATCATAATTGTTAGATAATCAAATTAACAATTCAAGTGCATGTTAATAATAAGTCAATAACAGGAACAAGAATAACAAAGAAGGGTGTAATCATGTAGTTACCCTTCTGATTTCATGCAGTCTGTTTCTTGAGGACTCTGATACATTAAGTCGTTGAATTATCTCTGCAGTTACTGGTAGATACTTGGCCCTCTCTGATAATGAATCAGAAATCCACGGGAAATAAAACAGAGTAAGACAGTCCAAAAGTCTCAAAGCATCCAACGTTACATCATAAACAGAAAGCCATCTATGACTGATATATCTTTGTGGCATGCTGTACTTCACATTACATATCACACATATTTCCTGCAACAGTTCTCTTAAATCAGCTGACCATTTAAACTCATTGAAAAGGTCAATGTACAACTACTCGATAAAATTGTTGAATGGTTTACAAAATGCCTTCGCAGCATTATGCACATGATGACATACATCGCCATCTATATCAAGAAGATGTGGTGCTTTTTCCCTATGTATTCGAGTTTCTAGTCCTGACTTTGAACCTCTCATCACGTTGCATGAATCCATCAAAATTGACATCATATTGTTCCATGGAATTTCATTTCTCTCCATCAGATGAACAACTTCTCCAAACAGAGTTGCACTGTCAAATTTTACACAAGAGAGAGATCCAAAATGACAGACTTTGACTTGCTTCATAACAGGACAGTAAAAGCTAACAAGAATTGTCAATACTCTCTGAAAGTTGTTGCTTGTACTTTCATCCATGTTCAAAGAAAATTTTGTATGCTTCATCATCTCTACAACATAATGTTCGAATGTTTTTCCCACTCCGTATCTTGTTAAGTAGGAGGCTGTTGTGCGAGTCATTGATAATGAATCCAAAGTTATCCCATCGTTAGCCAGTGCTTTGGCGAGTTCAATTATATTTGGTACTAGAGAGAATGACAAGGAATGTTCTGCTGCAAATCCTATCACCATTGCTTTAGCATTAGCAATTCGATCATTTATGGGTGTTATTGGAGCAGTAACCTTATCCTCAGCAACCACAGTTTTGTACATTGGGTTCAACCCATATGGAAGTTGAGGTGAAGATTTTGGACCACCAAATGCACCTAAAATAATTTGAATATTTTGAGTACGCAAGAAATACTATGATAAATAAAAATAAACGTTATTTCTGCATTTATGATAATCAAAATATCGTATTTTTGAGATTAAAAAAAGTATTTAACACGGTACACCATTTCAAAATTAAACGATATTCTATTGAAAAAACATACTTGACAATCTGTAGTTGGACTCTTGAATTCTGGCGTTATCACGATGTAGCTTCTTAACTAGATGCTGCTCCAAACTCTTCCAACCCCTCCCCGCATAGTTTATTTGTTTGTTGCAGAGTTGACACAACGCAACGCCTTTCACATTTAGTTTGCGTATATGCTTTGAAATCTGCTCGCTATTGACTACCTTCTCCAGCCATTCCCATTTCCATACATTACGTAGGCCCTTATCGATAGTTTTTACATCGCCACCTCGCTGCACAACGTGTGCAGACATTGTTTTAAAACGAGATCAGTTACTTAAACAAACTGTTGATTGGAGAAACCGAATAGCGAGACGACGATTCAACCAATGAACAATCAGAAGACATATATAACTTGAGGAAGCATTTTACCAGAAGTGAAACCCGCATCAATGACGGAAAATTCCGGAATACTAACAAAAGCGGATTTTAAAATTTAGAGCGGAAATGAGAAATCCGGAAAGCGGAATTCCGCTTTAAAGCGGAGAAAAACCATGTCTGTGATATTGATATAGTTGAAGTGAGAAAGGGGAGTTGAAAATTGTTTTATTTACTGTACATAGCTTTCCGTGAAATCTTATCCTGAGTTAGTTTTGGTGGTTGTTTATAAACATGTATGATGTTCGAGTGGGTGCTGCTGGGGTAACATGGTGCTATGGGTTGGAAGATGCATCATGAGCAGTTCAGTCTCGGATGTTTATATTGTCACATTGTCAATGAATCCACAATCTGTTATTGTTTATGTACTCTTCAACAACCCACTGACACAATGTTGGTCATGGGTTTTAATTACAGTTACCATATCATGCAGGTGATCTATCTGATTTGGCATTATATAGACACAAGTGCAGTGGGGAGCTTCCACATATTTTGGTCTCCAAAATTATTTTTTTTAAAAATTGACAATGTATTTGGGGCCCATCGTAGCTGTCTTGCTATTTTGAACACCCAAACATCGATTCAGCTCATTTCCTTCAAGATTTGTAATGGGCGTTCTCTTGAATTTATGTTTACTGGTCCCAGTCTAGTTTATATACCGTTATCTACATTTTACAAGTTGGAATGGTTGATATATTACCAAATTAGGACAGGGGACTCTAAGGCAAGCTGGCTGTCGAAGCGTTTTTCAATTGATTTGGATTAGTTTAGGAGTCTGGTTATTAATTTTTTCAATATATGTTTTTGCTATGTTGTTAAATGCATCCCAATGGGTTGCATAAGTAGTCCTAAATCTGGCAACTTTTTTTACACCAATGTTGAACAAAGTATAAGGCTAGCTTGGACACTTTTGATCATTACCTGGATTATCTAATTTTTGTCGATAGGTGGAATTCAGGTAGTGCCACTCTGATGAGTTGGATTGAATTGCAAGTTTGAGTGAATTAAGCATAAGATCGCGGGTTTTTAATTGATGCAGTGAGATTACCATTTGCGTCCATATAACCCCAGATATTATAGTTGATATAGTTTAATTTCAATGGATAGGAGAAAAGTCCTATTTAAGAAGCCCTTAGTTGGGACCAATCTCCCTTGCAAATCATTTAGATCAAGCAGATTGGTTGATTGTGTCTTGTTTGGCGTCCCTCTCGAGAGTTTTGCAGGGGGAGGGGGGTTGAATTTGGGCCTGTGCTCGGCTCTTGCGGCCATTGAGCAATGGGGGTTCTTTGGCGTGCCACGCCTGCTGTGACTCGGGACATCAGGTTTTTTGTTTAGATTGTATCCGGGGACCTATCCTATGGCGTTCGCGCCTAATGCCGAACGTTCGGTGATGTAGCTGTTACTTCCTATTTTTGGTGACTAGGGTCTATCGCGGCCGGGGTTCGGGCCTCTGACCTCCCGCATGTGGGACGAGCGCTCTACCTTTAGACCACCATGGCGGTCAGATCAAGCATACATTCCTTAGGAGAGGGTATGACCCTATGTGTGGGGTCCGTGAACCACATTATCATAGTAGAAGTCTAGTATCAAAGGATCAGATCATGTGGTTAGTGTTTTTACAGTCTTGAATTTGTCAGGGACACTGCTGGATCAAATGTCTGATCTAGGATGTGGGGCCTTTTTTCTGGGATGCGTGTTTCTTCCATTGCCTAAATATTGGATAATCATGATGTTATGTGAAGTTGAACATTACCTTTTTCAAGATATTATCCATAGTGGTGACAGCAGTTATGGTATCTTGTTAATATCTTTCATTGGTTAGTGTTTTGTAATAGAGCTAGAATTCTAAGAGGGTATTAGAATTGGGAACACATTTTGTGTTGAAATTTCTATTAAATATTGTCATCTCCGGTGTTCGACACTAAATACAGAGTACGATTCTCAATTTGCAGGAGTCAGTCAACTTCATTCATAGACTACCTGGTGTTCGACACCAAATACAGAGTACGATTCTCAATTTGCAGGAGTCAGTCAACTTCATTCATAGACTATGAAATAAAAATATCTCAGTTGCTAGAAATTGAATAAAACAGGTTTCAGTTCAATTTAAAAACATAATACATAGTCTGGTTATCTCGCATCTGCTGATCTGGGCGACGTACTAAACCATGTTGTACAGTTGGTAGCTTACTGGTAGAGTTAAAGCTGCTCTTATTGGGCAGCCAGAGTTCATGACTAGATGCAAAATTAGGATGGTGCGCTTATTTTATCTTGACAAGATCCTTAAAGGTTCATGAAGCCCATATTTTATATGTTTAGTGTCCTACAGGAGTGTGCTTCAATGCCTATGAAACCCCATGATGAAACGGGGCGATGAAAGTCTAAAATCATGCCTTGTATGGAGTATATTGAAGGTCCATTAACTGTCCAAATATATAGGGAAAACTAAGAGAGGATTGTATATTGTGTGGCTTGCCTTGTGTTTAAATTGGACCCAATTTTTGGGGTATTGTGGTTTATTGATTGCTACCGCATCAATTTCCATATTGTTTAGTTACTTGTTTCAATCATGCCCTAAATATTGCAGAAACAGGTAATGCTAGTGGATGGTGTATTGATTCAACCGTCTTTGAGCTAGCTTTCCCAGCTTTTTGGTTGAGTAAAGGGCGTTTTGTATGTGGATCTGGTGGCTGAGATACCCTGGTTTGAAATGCTTCAACTACAAGAAAAATGTTTATATCTTGAGGAATAGGAAATTTAATTTTCAATGTGGGTATGATCTTGGAGAGTGGGGCATTCCTCTACATACATTTTGGTTAATTATTCCAAATGCCAGCAATTGATTAAACCATCAATTCCCCACAAATATGTATGTTTCCTAATACTTCCACTTTCAAAGTAGATGTATTCCAATATGACAAGGCACTGGAGAGATACTGTTCCCAAGTCAACAGTGTAGTAGGTAAGCCCATGCTGCAGGTAAGGAGTACGGTGGATGGCGTTTTTTATGACGTGTCCCTCTGCAATATACTGAGAACTGGGTTTTTATGTGTTGAATCCTGGAAAGTGCAGTGTTTCCTTATATTTAAGAAAATTAGGCGAGGTTGGTCGTGGGTCAGTTGATTGGTGGCTCCTCCCCCCTTTGGTGGGATGACTGCAAACAAGGCTAACCTGTTTGCAGCCATGTGGCGTTTGCGCACACCAAGTCAACTGATTCTATAGGTATTGGTGTATTTCCAGTGAATTTGAAACTGTTCTGTGCATTTGAACTGTGACTGAATTTGTGAAACTGTGACTGTTGTCAAATGATTGCTATTATCACAACTCCCAACTGATTCCAGAACTGTAAATCAACTCCCAATTGATCCATATCTATTGTGTTGCCAGTAAATTTGAAACTGTTCTGTGATTTCTGACTGTGATTTGGTGAAACTTGCTGTTGAAAAAATGAGTGCTTTTATCATAATGCATTGCATAATTGAGCTAAATATTGGGTTAATTTAACATACTCTAATTAATTAAGTAACCATCCGCGGTTGACCCGGGGTGGTCTTTTCTGAACTTGTTGATTGATGTTGCATTTTGTGTTGATGTTGCTTTTGTGTGGGTTTGCCCATATGAGTTGTTATTGAATGGCATCCCACAAATTCTTTCTTTATGCCACGGCCAATACTCGCCAAAATAAAGTTTAAACTGGTTTTGCTTGTCTTTTTCTCTGTATAAATAAAGGACATTATCATGAAATCCCTTTACCCAAGAAAGATTTGTTCCAAAGTTGGTTGAATTTGATCGAATGGTTCTGGTGAAAAAGTCAAAAATGTGAAATGTTTACAGAGAGAAAAACAGACCATAGACAAACATCAGAGCAGTGGAGATCTACAGTGTACATTTTAGTTTAGTATTAGTCATTTTATTGTTCATTCTCATCCACAATAGCAATTCAAAATACATTATCCAAGTATGTTATTCATAGAATTAAATCTGCTGATTTCTTGTTTTGTCTTCATGGACTCAAAAATATAGGATCATAATCATTACGGCATGCTGTTTCCACGGATCGTTTTGTACAGTAGGTGTTTTCCAAAATTGAAATTCCAAAAACATAAAATACATTTACTCTCTAGGTATTACTGAAAATGTAGAATTAACTACTTCACAATTCTTGTTTTAAATACATTATAAACTTATAAACTAATTGTATGATGGAAAGCAGATTCAAATTTATTCATTCTTTATAGTTAACCCTTACGGAAAAGGTGAAGATAACGAAGGTGATCCATCTCACAACTCCTATAAAGGTGAAGATAACGATCAGGGTTCAATCTCATAACTCCTATAAAGGTGAAGATAACAAACAGTGATCAATCTCACAACTCCTATAAAGGTGAAGATAACGAACAGTGATCAATCTCACAACTCCTATAAAGGTGAAGATAACGAACAGTGATCAATCTCACAACTCCTATAAAGGTGAAGATAACGAACAGTGATCAATCTCACAACTCCTATAAAGGTGAAGATAACAAACAGTGATCAATCTCACAACTCCTATAAAGGTGAAGAAAACGAACAAGTGATCAATCTCATAAGGAATACAAAATTAAGATTTGGGCAAACACGGACCCCTGGATATACCAAAGCTGAAATCAGGTGCCTAGGAAGAGTAAGCATTCCCTGCCGACTGGCCATATCGCCGTGAGCCCTATATCTTGATCGGGTAAACGGAATAATCCATAGTCAAAATCACTATGCAAAGAACGGCCTCAATTGTTATGAAACAATTCAGATAGCATTTTACCCAATGACGGAATAAAATGAACTTCCTTCCAACAATACTGCTACAATCATGTAGTATAGATTACCACAATTTCCATGCAGTTATTTACAATAATTTAGAAAAGGGTTTTCTTCAGTGTCTGCAGTGTACACGAATACTCAGCATTTTCTATTTGTCTATCCCCTCGCTCTGTGTTGTTTATATGATTGTAAACATAGTCGGATTCTTCCAGATGATTATACAAATCCACGTCACTTCCTGTTGGCTTTGGTTTCTCAAATAAAACATTATAAATGTATTCGTGGGAATTATACACGTTAATCTGTGTTGTGTTCCGTTCAATATTTGTTTCATTATGACCAATCTGTTCCAGCACGAAATAATTGTCCTTGTTTTTACTGGTTTGCACATGAATCAAGGCTTTCTTAAGTTCTTCTGTTTCTTCTATGGTGGAATATTCTGTTGAGCTTTCCTATAACGAGTACAGAACACTATACAGGAATCGAATACATTCACCAACAGAAACTACGAATGTGAATTTATAAGTGATAAACAAATTAATTATGTTAATTTCAATGTATTCTTCGATAGTGATGAAAGGAAAGGCGAAGATGAATGATTTAGTCCTATAAAAAATGTGGGGTTTATTCAGAATTAAACAGCAATTATTACCTGAGGGACAACGATGTCGCCACTGTAAGTCTTATTCTCACTTGCGTTTTTCTTTGGTTTCCTATAGTGAAAAGAATTAATTTCTTAAATGGGTGCGTGGGTGGTCAATCTAGCTTTACACAGTTAAGAAATGTCTCGCATAGATCACCTGTAATGTTTGACAATAAATAGTGAAAACTTGGGATATTTTAGATGAGATGAAATGTATATGCACGCTGACCGGAACCTTTGGACTCGGTGTAATATTTGAGTTCGTTACATACAACTACACATACATTGTGTGACTTGTGCCATTGCTACGGGGAAGTCCTTTATATTTACATGTACATATTCTAAGCGAAAGGATTATAAAATATCAGTACTTGCTATACCTACATGTGTGCTTTGAAATGTCAGTTTTCTTGATACAGTTTATAAATACATTTTCCAAGTAATATATTCAATGTACAAAATCTGAATGAGAACAGCTTACGTTTGTTGACAAAGATATTGTATAATGTACTATTTGTGTAAAAAGAGACCACACCGTGGAAGTGAGTAACCATGAATTCCGCAACAACAAAAAAAAAAAAAACCCCACATAAAACAGTATCTTAGTGTTCTCACCGTTCGTTATCATCTTTGTAGTAAACCAGGGACAAATTGCACACGAGTGACCTATACTGAGTAAGGCCGAACTGGTATACGCTTAGTTTCTAAGTATATAACTTTGTGTTCGTTAAATTAATACATTCAATCGGTGTATTCTCAAAGTGAAGAAAACCTATTATATTTGTAAAACGCCATAAAACTCTCGTTAATGAGATAAAATTCTGGTAGATCCATATCAGTCCTGTATTGTTTTGAATTTTGCAATTCAGTTGTGCACTATTAACCTTTATTGGGTCTTTCCATCTTCCTGTGGAAAGACGTTTTGATATTGTTCTGTTTATTATTATTTGTTGTCTATTTTTCTTTCCACCGCGAGAAGCTTTTGACGTTTTTTAAAATACTTGAAAAACAATGCTGTCCATCATATTCGACATCTTGAAAGATGCTCAAATTTGACCCTGCGTAATTGAACGTTGACCTTTAACGAACGCAAAAAACAATTGTTAACAATTTATCTTAAAAACCATGAATGGTACGAGCACGATCAAGTTTAAAATATCATTTCTTAATTTTAAGGGTTCGGTAATTCCTAATTGGAGTGTCCCAAAATGTTTGCGATTTAGAATTAAAATAAATTTACAACTCCTAAAGTTTTAGTCATAGGCAGATGGAACCAACTGGAATACGATCCTTGACCTTGAAAATTAGGTCAAGGTCATCCAGAAACTTTGAAAATGAGCATTTTCATACCATTTTCAGCGTAATAGATACCTTTGATGATACATGTATATGATATACTCAAGTTATAATATCTTAGTAAGTGGCTTTTCCGTCTTGTAGAAAAGTTACAAGGACTGCAAATTAGTAGATCATCTGCTCGCCTCTTCATTTCGATTCGCTTATTAGAGATACATATTTATCGTGACAGATCGTCTGTCATTCTATAATTAGAGGTCGGTCATCAAGATGTGAGTAGCACGTTACCTGTGTGTACACAATGATCGTCTGTAAGTTGAAGTATCGCGGGAAATATTGTCTATAATGCTAAAACGCGGACTTTCGGTAGATCAGAAGATATGCGACCGTGTTCAGGTTTCTGGTTCAGTACCTTCTTTAAGAAATTCCTCAAAAAAGTTATATGATTCTTGTTTAATATGTCACAAACAGTTATCAAAAAAAGTTTGATGCCACTCTATCTACTATTAAGAGAGAAATCATGCAAAAATCGTTATCCGGGACTTTCGGCTTTCGGGTTTCGGCCGTACTAAATTTACCGCTTGCCGGGAATAGTCCGAACGGGATTTGCGGAAATTGGTTCTTTTATGAAATCATGAGACTCTTTAAAGACCTCACACATATTTTTTTAACCGTATATTATCTGTGCATTTAAAAAAGTCTTCCACATATAACTGGTAGTTGTGTATTTCTAAAACTGTTTTTTTTTTAATTGTAAAAAATCATATTGTAACAGGAATATGTGCTATTAACGTCCCCGTGTTTACATTATCCCTTCGGGTTTCAATGTTGACGTATGACGTCACATATACCGTCACATAGCATCTACTTCGAGGCGAGAAACGTCAAAACAGTGGTCAGACAAGAAATTCTTTGTAATGGAAGGTGAAATGGATAGTCAACAATCAATTGATCTTTTCCGAGTAAGTATATGCCTACATTTCCTGTACCATGTATTATTTGTAAACTCAAGGGTCAAAAGTATTTCCTCACTTTTATTTTTAATTACTAGATATAATCCTTTACAAACCTTCTATTTTAAAATTTTTATAGAACTGTTCTCATTATCAATTTATCTGTTATTTCAGGTATTTTTATAGTTAATGCTGCAGTAGAAATGTTTTAACATTAATGTTTTTAAAATCTTAAGTTTGTAATGAATTATATAGTTAAAATTAACAGTGAAGAAATACTTTTTGACCTTTGAGTGTATATATATATATATATATATATATATATATATATATATATATCTTAGTAGTATTTAATATTTAATGTTTCCTTTAACAAATAATTTTCTTCGAAATTTGTCCAGTTTCCACAGTTGTCTGTGTTTTGACACATTGAACGTTCAAAATTTACGATGTAAAACTTCTATTTTCATTAATGTATTGTTTTCTTGATAGATTGATTAAATATCGCTTATTTGATGTAAATTATACCCACCACACTTATATTGATAAATCAAGGGAACAGCTGTTATTGTTCAACTTGAGCATGCCTGTTTTGAATGCCAAAGTATTCAACAGAGTTTATAAGAAAAAATGCAGATGGAATGTAAAGATAAGCTAGCCTAATGTAACATCCTACATTTCATTTCTCGAGTCTAAATAATATGAAACATTGTGGCGATATTTTCCTGTTGTTCATGTATACATTAAATTTCAGCTAGTGACTGAAGATAAGCGGGTCGAGATGATGCCCATCAACAATCTTCAAAGGTACCTTTTCTCTGCCTTATGGGTGTCGCCATCTGAATCGGATGTGAAGATTAATTTCAGGGTGACCCTTGCACTGGTAAGGATTGAAATTGTTTTTTTTTTTTTACATATGATGTGACTTGAATCACTCTGTTGACCTATTGCTATTTGTTTTTGTCCTTCATACTGTGATGAAAGCATCATAATGCATCCTTTAACATTTGAATATTTTCAACTTTCCCTTTGGAATGACTAGGCCATGTATATTGTTTCTGATATCTTTATACCCCCCGAACGAAGTTCCGGGGGGGGGGGGGGTATAGAGGAATCACTTTGTCTGTCTGTGCAGATTCGTGTCCGGGCCATAACTTCTTTGTTCTTTGACATAGGCATACCATATTTGGCACACAGGTGGATCACCATGAGACGATAGGTCCAGTACCTTCATGACCTCTATATGACCTTGACCCTCAAGGTCAAAATTAAAGGTTTTTTTTTTTACAATGGATTTGTGTCGGGGTCATAACTTCTTTGTTCTTTGACATAGGCATACCATATTTGACACATGAGTGTATCACCATGAAATGATGTGTCGGTTACCTTCATGACCTCCATATGACCTTGACCTCAAGGTCAAAGTTAAAGGTTTTTACAATGGATTCATGTCAAGGCCATGACTTCTTTGTTCTTTGACATAGGCATACCATATTTGACACTTGAGTGTATCACCATGAGACGATGTGTCGGGTACCTTCATGACCTCCATATGACCTTGATCTTTGACATCAAGGTCAAAATTGATTATAGGGTTTTGACATTGTCATGCTCACAATACCTCTTGTTTGAATATATTGAACTTGTTATTTAATTGTATGATAAGAATCAGAGAACAGAAATGAAATATCAAAATCATGCCCAGTCTTATTATTTAGATATATATATATATTTTTCATTGTTTTACAGAGGGCTTTCGCAGATGGGCACAGGTTGTTCAAGAACCCAACCACAGCCATAGACTTCTGGCGTGCGTTTAGAAGGAACATTGACACAATGGTAGGCAATCTTTAAGAAATATCAGAATTATTAGTTTCTGCCCACCTCCCTCCAAAACCAAATTATAGGATGAATCAACTCTATTATCCACTGTTACAAAAAGCAGCAACTTTACGTTATGTCTGTGCAAGTGTACCCAGACAGCAACTATATATTGTATTGAGGATATGTCATAATGTTAAACCAAGGTCATTAAGGCAAGTTCATTATTAGTCACAGAAAATGTTTACGTATAATTCATATACTGTCCATAACTCTCTGAGAAACATTGGAAGTTCCTGCTTTAAAAAAGATTACTTATGACCTGGCATTGTGTCATGACCTTGTGTCAAGGGCATTTGTATTAAGTCAAGGCCAGTCTTAGTCTGTCAGGAAATTATGTAATTCCTGCCTTGAAATTTCTTGTAAAAAATACGAATTGCATGCCCAAGGAAACAAATATAATTATATATATTTGTACCACTTGAAGGTAGATCATGACAGAAAAATTTAATGTAAATCTTATAAATAACTTTGTATGAGAGAAACATTAGATACATGTACATTGTTGCTTATGACCTATGGTTTTGTAATTATTATCATTGAACATCATTTAGGCAATATAAGGTCATTGGTAAAACTGTTCACTTCTTGTCTTCTCCATGACTTTATAACAGTGAAACATACACTGCAAGCCCAGACTTGATACAAAGAAGGGAACCATTATTATCTGGGAGTGTCCTAAGTCAAGGTCAAGTACATAACTAGGTCTGACAGCAAAAAGTGTTATTTCTTTTCTAGGGCTTGAAAATTAGAAAGCCCATAGTAAGAAAACCTTTAAATGTGATATGGCCTTATCCAATGGTCATTCAAACAAGGTTAAAGGAAGGCAAATTCTAAATTTCCATTTCAACAGAAAATTTCTTCAATTAACTATTCTGGCATCTGTAGATATATTTGTGGAGATGGTATTTTCTGAGATTGCTATTTCTAGTTATAAATGTACTTGTTCAGTTTCTAGTTCATCTTGATAAATTTAGAAAATATTGATTTTGAAACTGCAGTTGATCAATCATGTATTTCATTTAAATTATTTACAAATGGTTTTCTTTTCTCTTGCAGATGAAACAGACACCAGATAGATGGGTTGTCCTTGAACAGAGAATGAAAAAGAAAGTTGAAGCTTGCAATAAAGAAGATTAAGAAACAGAAAGTGTCCAGTTGTTTATTAATCAAAAAAAATACCTGGATAATCATACTTATAATGGTACTTCCTCAAAATCTGGGTTCAAATTAAGGAGTTTTAAATAATGAATTTAGATGTAATTCATTTGCTGCATGATTTTGAGATTGTACTTATTATACCTCTGTATGAATATCATTAACAGTGAAACCTTGATGATCAGTTGTAAATTTAATTATAGACAAAACTGTAGATATCTGTGAGGAACAAATTGCTGAGCAATACAGAATTTTATGGAACTTTTCATTAAGTTTTTATAAAAATTCAAAGTCCAGTTCAAGTACTAGCATTGAAATGTATACATTACATGGATTTCATATGAAAATATAATGATATTCGCCTTAATAGTAGGTAACAATACTATTCGCATGAATATCGTGCGAATTATTTTTCATATGATTTTTTCATACGAATATCATGCGTGGTCCTTTTCGTCTCCTTTTCATGCGAAGAATTCGCATGATATTTATGTGAATTTCATATGAATTTCATGCGAGCCACTTTTCCCTGTGTATAAATTGAAACAGAATGAAAAGATGTTGATAGATGTGTTTTCTGATGACTTAGGAACTTCTTCCAGAGAATGGAATAATGTATTAGTGTACACCATGTTCAAACACACAACACCTATTTACTTGAAATAGCAAGTCCACAGGTTTAGAAATTCCACTAGTAACAGGTACAGGGATTTGACAATCATTGAAGAACTTTGTTATTTTAGAACATATACTTTCAAGTCCTATGTGACCTGTGTGATACTTTCTAAAGTTGAGAGAACCTACAAAAACAGATTAATCATAAGATTTATTTGTAAACAATGTTCGTGAAGTTGTTATTTAACAGGTTTCAACATGTAATTTTATATTTTTCAGAGAACTCATAAAGCTAGCATCAGCAAACAAGAAAATTTCTGTGACAGCAACAACTGGGATGGCAAGTATACAGTTAGGAATGGGTGCCACCACATTACATTACTGGAGTGGGTGATGGATTGCCGCCACAGCAATGAAAAACTACATGAACTTATGATGAGTGATGAAATTTGCATCTGCTGAACAGAGGATGTTGACATCACGAGTTCTTTTCATAAACGAGATTGGGATGTTGTTTAAGAAAGTGTTATGAGATTGACCACTGTTCGTTATCTTCACCTTGCATACAGTAGAATCTTTGTGCAGATTTGTCAGAGGATATAATCAAACATTTGGAGGATCACAGGTTTATGTTTTGTATTTGTTGCTATTTTAATCTATTTGAGCAGTTTATATAATTTTTGAAGACTGACATATTTCCTCATGTTTGAGGATTATAACAAGCAGGTGCCTCCAGTACCAAATTATAGGTACGATGATTATGGGTCTCACCGCTTCCAAAGTCTTGCATTTAAGTGGGCATTTCCACACCACATAAACTTAAAGCAGGTAAAATTGATTTGCAACGTGTTAAAAAAATTAATAGTAGACAAGAAAATGATGCAGAATTTTGTGTACAATCTTAAGAAATTGCAGGAGAAAATCATGCCCTGTCATGAATATGGCCGGGGCATATAGTGTTTGTCATATCCGTCCTTCTGTCACACTTAGCATTTTGATAAGTTTCAAAGAATCTATTCAACATTATATGCCGATACATATTGGTGACATCTATTCAACTCAATCAATATTTTTGACCTTCCTATTTCTTTTTACCTTGATATCGCTTTTTCCTATTTGGTGTTTAGCCCAGTTTCAAAGCAACTATTGACTATATCCTTATGAAAGCTCTTACACTGATACATATTAGTAGTAGATATAATCAACTGTGGCATTTTTTAAAAACCTTCCCTGTGACTTTGACCTCACTGTTCCCTGTTTTCTGGTTAACTCAGTTTCAAAGCAATGAATGAGGAATTTTTTTGCCCCTTTCTGAATATGGCCGGGACATATAATGTTTGTCATGTCCATTTGTGATATTCATGTATGTAAATGAGGATCTGCATTTCAGGTTGAACTCCAAGGTCAAGGACACTGGGTCAAAAATGTTGGTACCCACATACAGGTCTTGTCACGAGGAATACTCATGTGAAATATCAAAGCTCTATCCTTACTGTTCAAAAGTTATTAGCAAGGTTAAAGTTTCAGACAGGACAAAAACAATATGCCCTTCGATCTCGGGGGTATAAAAATAAACACGATTGTGTAGTTGCACATGTATTGAGTCTTGCAATTGTTAAAGAAACATTTTAATTTTACTTTGAAGGGGAAAACAAAAATAAATTCATGTAGGCGTACTTACTTTGAAGAACGCTGAGTGGCAAGTACTCCCAAATACATTTGCACATGCAAGTTCCATACTATGGCAAAAGCTTAGTGGACGCTGGGTTTGCTTACATAAAAAATTATACAGAAGGTCAGAGGTTGATTCATTGGATCAGTTAGCATCTGTAGTCAGAAAAAGCGCGACATCTAACGAAGTGGTTGTATTCGGTAGTGCTGATGGAGAATGGCTGGATTGGAAAACATTTGCATCCAATTATTTCATCCCCTTCAAGGGTATTAGAAAATTCAGACACTTTGTTTTCCAAAGCCAGGTAGTATACGCTAAAAAACCGTAGGATTTTTTTTTCACATAAGAAATGGATTGTAAAGTCTTATTTATCATGTTACCACATATCTAAAAAAAAATTTTGGCTGTTAAAACAAATCCTGAAAGAATATATATATGTGGGGGGGGGGGGGTGTTGACTTGCCATCTCACCAAACAAATCATACTTTAATCATTTCCAAACAATGTACTGGTACATATGTAATTTCCTCTTTATGAATCAAACTCTTACCAACGATTTACATTTCTCCAATATATTGTACACATTTTCCTACAGGTATTGTAGCTAAAGAAGTGCCAGACTCACCCGGAACAGAACTAAAACTGCTGAAAGCAGGCGTGAATATAGATGCCATCCAACCTCCAAGAGTCATCCCCGCAGCTGGTTTAACCAGAGAGAGAATGCAATACTTGTTTAAATTTATTAGACCTTTCGTTAGGGCCCCGTATAAGGACGCACTCGCCCCCTCATCCGACGTCCAGGAAGTACAAAAGACTCTAAAAACTACCCTATTTTGAATATGTCATAATCTAGGTAATTGTTCGAATGTTGATATACGTCTACCTATAGACGAATTTGACTACACTTTTTTGGGACACTGTTTTTCCCTAAAATAGCTCTAAAACTTCATTGTTATTTCGAATGTCAAACATTTGGGTTGAGCATCACTGAAGAGACATTATTTGCCGAAATGCGCATCTGGTGCATCAAAATTGGTACCGTATAAGTTTTACATGATAAAAAAACCAGATTCATGTATTTTGATTACGTTTAAAATAGTCATAAAACGTAACGAAATACAACGTAAATTTCCAAAAAATCATGACGTCAAACGACTCGATGCAAGTTTTTAACAAGTTTGATTATAAATTTCCTTTGAGATAATTATCTCCGAGTATCATACTTACCTGTTAGAGTTTACAATAGCTACTCATTCCCGGAATTCGTTACCACCGCTGAGTCAAATTTTATACACTCCCCAGCCCCAAATAGCGCCACCTACTTAGCGCGGCGCATGCTTATCTTCACTCGAGTTACCTCTCTATATAACAGTGGGGAGGTTGGGAGGAGTCTAATAGGTAAGTATGATGCTCGGAGATAATTATCTCAAAGAATATTTATAATCTCCTTCGCATCATACTTACCTGTTAGAGTTTACAATAGCTACAGATTTTGAAGTTAAAAAGGAGGTGGTTGTACCTCATCAATACATACAATTGTATTGAATAGATTATGTAAAAAAGGTAAGAAATCTAACTTACCTTGCAATAATTTAGTGTACATGGGCAGCCGTCATCACAGCTCTCCCAAATACAGATTTTTTACACATGTCTCTCATGTAGAAGGATGTAAAGGTGTTCTCAGATTTCCAAGATGCAACTTCCATGATGTCTTGAATGGAAGTTCCTTGAAACAGAGCCCAAGATGATGAGAGGCTTCTGACATCATGTGCTCTGACTCCCTCCAAATTATGATTAGAATATGCCAACTTGATAGTTTTGACAATCCATTTAGAAATAGAATCTTTTGAAGCTTGATTATGCTGGTTTTTCTTAAAACAGATAAACAATTTTTTGACCCGGCTCTGAAGTGCTTTGTCATTTTAATGTACGTCCTTAGGGCACGTACTGGGCAAAGCAAATCATCCTTTAATAGAGGAAATTTTGGCAGTGTGATTTTGTTTGTCGTGTAATTTAAAGAATCGTTTTTTGCTAAAAATTCAGATGAAGGTATAATAGAGACACCATCTCTGTCCCATCTTATATGTCCTTCTTCAACTGTAAGTGCATGTAAGCAACTAACTTTTCTACCTGAAGATGCAGACACTAAAAATAATGTTTTAAAGTCAAAAAATTCAGATCTTCCTGACCTAAAGGTTCAAATGGATGTATACATAATGCCTGTAAAATAAAACCTATATCCCATGTTGGGACAAGTCTCCTTTTTGGAGGACGAGCAATAAAATATGCTTTTAAAAGTTTCCCTAAGCTTTCTGCTTGACCAACACCTAATCCATCTCAACCAGGATGAACAGCAGCAATTGCAGATTTGTATCCTTCAGATCCTTCAAGGGATCAATATCTTTTCCCTGGATCCACTCAAAATATAGTCTGAGTCTGTTATTGTATATTTTGTTTGTACTGTTTCGTCTACAAGAAGCTGCTCTTTTAGACACTGATCTAGAAAACCCCTTCTTAATGTACTGTTTGCGGATAATTTCCATGCTGTCAGCTTAACATTTCTGTTTGGATGTAGCAACCTTCCTCCTCGCTGGCTTATCAAGTTGTGCAGGGTTGGAAGCCTTACTGGGTAATCTATCAGTAGTTGAGCTAGCTCTCGAAACCATGGTTGTCTTGTCCAAAAAGGGGCTATCAGTAGTATAATGCAATTTGATGACTGAATTTTCTGCAGTACTTTGGGGATTGGGACTACAGGAGGATAAGCGTATCCTATTATTCCCTGCCAACTGAGACTCGGGGCATCCACTGACAGAGCTAATTCGTCTGGGAACGGAGACACAAAGGTCTGAATTTGACAATTCCATCGAGTTGCAAACATGTCTATTTGTGGTCTGTCCCACATATAGAATATTGTCTGTGTAACTGCCTTGTGTAGCCTCCACTCTGCTGGAAGTGTTTTTGATCTTCGAGACAGGAGATTTGCCAGAATATTGGCTTTTCCTGCTATATGTTGATGACATTGTTGTCTTTCGCCCACTGAAACATGTTCCAGGCCAGAATGTAAGGGATGGAGAGTGTATCCCCCTTGCTTGTTGATATAAGTCATAACAGTGGTGTTGTCTGTCTTGACCAACACTTTGTGGTGCTTCAGCACTTCTTGGAAATGCTTTACTGCCAGCAAAACTGCCATCATTTCTAAGAAATTTCTATGCTGATGAGTTAGATCCCTTGACCAAACACCCGACACTTGCCTCTGACCTGCATGTGCTCCCCAACCTGTCATGGAGGCATCCGTTACCAAGGTTTGAGAGATTGGTTTGTCTTTTAAAGGTAACCCTTTGAAAAAATTGTCCTGGTTTTTCCACCAGTTTAAATGCGACTTCACATGATTTGTTAGGGGTATCTCTAGAAAAATAGTAAAAACAGGAGATGCAGTTGAATGGACCTCATGTGTAATCTTGCCCAAGGTACCAGATCTATGCAGGAATTCATTATTCCCAACAATATTAGAAGTGTTCTTACTTAAATCTTCTCTGAATTTTGGTACAGACAAATCAATTCTCTCAAAGTGTGGTAACGTTCTGAACTTGGAAAAATCAATCCTTTTTCTTAATCTATAAAGGCTCCTAGAAAAACTAATTTTTGAGTCAACTGTAGGTTTGACTTTTCCCAATTTACGATAAAACCCAAAGTCAGAGTTTGTTCCAAAATGAAATGTTTTTCTACCCTTAATTCAAGATAATTTTGATTTTTGATAAGGCAGTCGTCTAAATAGGCATGAGGATGTAAACCTCTTTGGCGGAAGTGGCCTAACAGAATTGACACTATTTTTTGTGAACAAGCGAGGGGCAACAGAAATTCCGAAAGGTAGTGCTCGATACTGATACACTTTTCCCTCTATGGCAAACAGGAGATATTTTCTGCTTTCTAAATGAATAGGAACGTGCAAATAAGCATCTGAAAGATCTATAGAAAAGGTCCAGTCCCCTATATTTAGTGACTGAATCACCGACCTTAAAGTTTCCATTTTGAAATGCTGATTTCTTATAAAAAAAAATTAATTTCCTCAGATTTAGGATTGCTCGGAATCCCCCGCATTGTTTTGGAACAATGAAAACTGTTGAATAGAACCCCCACATTTGAGTCCCTGGGATCTACAATTTCTATGGTATTTTTGCCTAGGAGGGATTTTATTTCCTCCAAAATTACTTTCCGTTTTTCTGGATCCTTCAGAATTTCTGTGTGCCTTATGCCTGTGAAAGAAGGTGGCTTCTTCAAAAACTCTATTTTGTAATGTGATATGAGAATGAATTTGTCGTTTGATATTTGTTTCCAATTTTGAACAAAATGTTTGAGTCTTCCTCCAACTTTGATACTTGGTTTTGGAAGCATCCATGACTGGCTGGGGGCATTTAATATTTTCCTTTTCTTGGAACTTAGATGATTGAAAGGTAGATTTTGATTGGTTACTCCAACCAGATTGCCTATAAGCATCTGATTTCTTTGTATCTGAGCTTCTGTAAGAGTTGCTTAAAGTACTAGTTCTACCACTTGAACTGTAACTACACGATTTGTCCAAACGTTTAAAAATTTTATCTGAAGGCCTGCCACCATTAAATTTCTCAAAAAATGGTCGTTTCTGCCCCCCTCCTCGTTGTATGCCATAAGCCTTAGATGTTTCTCGCACATCACGTATCATCTCTGGTGATTTGTGAGTTATTTCCTGGACTTGACCAGCAAACAACTTATCCCCTTCCAAGGACACTTTTAACAATTCACTTTTGGCTGCAGAATCTGGAATATTCATAGCATCGATATGAATATTGCGTCTGGCAAGAACACAGCGTGTTGAAGCTCTGACTGACAAGTCATCAATATCTACAACAGCGTTAGCTAATCCTCCCAACAGACGAAACTTCATCTGAAATCTCAGATTCTCCTTTTAATCATTTAGACTAGTCTGATAGAATCAGAGATGCATGAGACACAGCTCTCTGTTGAAACCTTAAGCTTTGGTTGATGGCTGCCAAGGCTGCATTTGCCTTGCGTTCAGACGAGAAAAGCTCTCTGGGACCATGATAACTTTTAGCCCTTTATTTGTACTAATGTAAGAACTAACTGATGTGTCTATATCTGGACTTTTTCCTATCTTATCAAAGTCTTCATCTGGTCACCTATACTGATATATGTGACGAGTTTTGAAGGAAACAATTTTTGGCAATGTCTCTTGGGGCTCTTTAACTTCAATGCCAAGAATATTTTGTACATTGTGAATCATATTGTCCCAAGATTTTGGAATTGATTCCAATTCCTCATCTTCTTCCGCAACATTACCATGTAGAGGTGCACCAACTGTTACGTTAACATTGTCAGGTACGTGGGGTACCCTCATAGAACTTGTGCAAATACGCTCACTCTGCCAAGAGTGGCGTTTATCTGGAGACGAAGTGTCCAAGTAACTGCAAGCATCGTCGTCATCAGCCAATACATTTAGTGGGGGCTCGTTAAATTCGGCGTTACTATTTGCCGAAGTATCTTTGTTATTGACAGAAAGAAGATTGATTATTTTATTTTCAAAGGCTGAAAATCTCGTTACAAACATCGCATCGACTTCATGTCGAGATAAAAATGATGAAGAATTTACCTCCGGAATAATGTCGGAGTTAACCGGTTCCGAAAAATCTGGTACAAGAGGTTTAACTGTCTGTTAGACGACGAGGCCTTTTCGTAACGTGAATCCTTACCAGGATTCTTTGTAGTGTGGTTCTTACCAGAGCCACGAGCTAGTGTTCCTTACCAGGAACTCTGATTACATTTGCCTCTTTCTGGTGCGAAATTGCCTCCCCCGACTCTTTAGACACATGTTTTTCTTTATCCATGAGTAAAAAACATAAAAAGACACTGCCGTGAAAGATTTAAGACTTCTCGAAATCGGTAACAACTTGTAATATGGCCCCGAGAATGAAGATGAGCATGCGCCGAAGTAGGTGGCGCTGTTTGGGTTTGGGGAGTGTGAAATTTGACTCAGAGGTGGTAACGAATTCCGGGAATGAGTAGCTATTGTAAACTCTAATAGGTAAGTATGATGCAAAGGAGATGATGATCTTCGATGTCATTATCATTAGACTGTAACGGAATGCTACAGATCAACAAAAAGAGGAGAAATTCCTCTATCTACAACATTTAAAAAGTGAATAGGTGATATTTTTCACTTAAGGGTGGTTTTTGCTTGACAGTAATCATATAATTATAATATATAAGAATATATATTATATAGGGATAAATCGAGAGATATGAGAGATGAATAGATAGAGAGGCATACTTGTACATTATCATATATATGTATACACAATAATTATTCTATCATATGCAGTCGAGGAATCTGCAAGACCGTGCAGAACACAGTAACTTTTGAAAAGGTTTGATGAAATCAGTAGTGGAACCAAATATGATGATGTTGTGCAGCAGGAAATTCTTGCTCCATTACAAACGCTTCCCAAATCAAATGTTCTTATTAACATGAGACCATTGACCAAACTGCAATTTTGTCGGGAGTTTTCTTTGGACTAGCTGGAAGAGATAGCAGAGCGGTATAATTTTCATGTTTACATATATTTTTTTTTAGAAATCTTTCCTGAAATTAATGTCACAGGTTTGTGTATGGTTGTGAGTATCTTGTGAGTTGTTTTACTGGCAAGATTCGCGCCAATAAAAACAAGATGTGTTTTTGAAACACAAATGCCCCCGATAATGGCCAATTCCGAAGATGGACAAGGTCACAAGGGCAAATATCTTGGTACCAGTAGAAAGATCTTGTCAAAAGAAATGCTCATGTACAATATGAAAGCTCTAATATTTACCATTTAGAAGTTATGACCAATGTAAAAAAAAAAAAAAAAAAAAAAGGACGTCAAATGTCAAGGTCAAAAGGTTCAATACCAACGGAAAGGTCTTATCACAAGGAATACTCATGTGAAATATCAAAGCTCCATCACTTACTGTTCAAAAGTTATTAGCAAGGTTAAAGTTTCAGACAGAATGACAGACAGACAAAAACAATATGCCCCCCGATCTTCGATCTCGGGGGCATAAAAACTAACCCAGCAACGCTCCTACCCGGACTGAGTGACCATATTATTTATATATATCGTCAGATCAAAGAAACTAAGTTTTACAATACTTTCTATTCTTCCGAGTTTACGGTAAGAGTTTGAATTTACTCTACTGGTAAATATTTACCTGTAACATTAATTTATCAATATTTTGAAATCATTATTTTAATATAACTAAAAGTGTGAATGATAGGAGTGAGTGAGTACTTAATTATTTTACATATTTTTAGATCATCCTCCAGGATTAGGATATAATAATAAAGATCTTTAAGAACCCGGACCACCAGCTTGTGTTTTAATTAAAATACATGATGGTTACATTAAAAAGAAAAAAAAGTACAATTGTATTTCAAAAATAACTTAAGTTAGATCATGTTTTTGACTCGTGTTTATTTACGAAGTGTCCCTTCCTGATGAAGATACGTATTCAGTTAGTTGGCAAGGTGTCAACGACAAAATTAGGACCACTCGCTGCAGTCATTGGAATATTTTTCCCAGCAAAATCACATGGCCTCAGCTTTCCAAAGACTTGTATTCCTTGTTTGCTTGAGGGGTCAGATGGAAGACAGTGTTTGTTTACAATTATTTTCTGTATATTGATCTTGAAATTCATAATTGATTATTAATAAGTATATGATTAGTGAAATTACAGTATTGAAATGCATAATCATTCTGTGTTTGATATAACATATATAAATATAAGTCCATTTACTTATTACTTTTTCAAGCAATCCTTCAAATTAATATAAAGTATACCAAAAGTATCAGTAGAATTATACACTATTTTATTTTATTAATTGACGTATATACGTTTTAACAGTTACAAACTTTTGGCAAACCTACATTAACGATGGTCACCGAAATGAATAGGTGACGTCACTGTTTTAGGAGCACAAAGTAATATGTTTTTTGTTACGAAAATATATTCAATTAACGTACCAATGGATTTGAAATTTTTGGATGAAAATAAAGGAATTTAACTACTTTAAAGATAGGTGTATTATTTATTTATTTAATCCAAGTGATCCCGTGGGGATCCGGGTTAGAATAGGTCCTCAGTACCCCTTGCTTGTTGTAAGAGGCGACTAAATGGGGCGGTCCTTCGGATGAGACCGCAAAATCCGAGGTCCCGTGTCACAAAAGGCGTGGCACGATAAAGATCCCTCCCTGCTCAATGGCCCTAAGCGCCGAGCATAGGCCTAAATTTTGCAGTCCTTCACCGGCAGTGGTGACGTCTGCATGTCAGTGAAATATTCTCGAGAGGGACTTTAAACAATAATCCATCAATCCTGCCAATCTAGGATTATCCAAGAGTTCAGGAAGGTTATCGTTTATGATGATTTTGATTAGGTCATTCAAGGTTGGGTAGTAAGTGGTGACCAGAGGTGGTCTACAGCCTTTGTTTTTCTCCCTATACTGCAACAGTGAAGACCTGTCAATTTTTTAAACCTCTTTAATGGCATGTGTAACAGATAGCGGCTTGTAAACCCTTTTGCATAAATGAGACTTCAATTGTTGACTTTGTTGTTCAAACGATTGCCTTTCGAAAATGTTATGTGGGTTGCAGGTGGATGGCATTAAATATAAATGGGCGTCGGTGGGTTTATATGGACATGGAATTCAATGCTACTGGCAAATAAGTTGTTGGTGCAGGGATTTCATGTAAAGTCAGCACTTCGCAAATATATGGTCGGTATAATGATCTAATTTGCTATTACAAGTTGGCACTGCGTCGAATACTGTCTGATGTGTTTCATATTAGTAGGCCGTTCTGTAGATACCGATTCTGACGATGGATTATCCCGTTTACCTGATCAAGATAAGGTCTCACGGCGGTTGTAATCGGTCAACAGGGAGTGCTTACTCCATTTATGCACCTGACCCCATCTTTGGTGTTTCCAGGGTCAGTATTTGCCGTACTATTAATTTTGTATTCTTTATAGGTTTTGTTGTGAATTTTTCACTCATATTGAGACGTCACTATTGCCGGTGAAATGCTGCAAAATTTAGGCTTACGACCTTTTGAACAGGGAGGGAGGGCCTCGGTATTGAGGTCTCATCCGAAGGACCACTCAATTCAATCGCCTTTCACGACAAGCAAGGGCGTCTGAAGACTTACTTTAACCTGGATTGTTCACTGTTCCTTATCTTCACCTTATCTTCAGCTTATCTTCAGCTTTCAGGAGACCAGTGTGCGTTATCTTCACTTGTTCATATAAGAGTATCGAGAAAACTCTACAGATATCTAATCAATGTATATTATTTACCAAGTCTAATTTTCAAGGGCAAACATGGACCAAAAATACGATTTTATAAAAACTAGGTGATCCGTAGTTTATCAAGAAGTACATGTACCAGTTACACAGGATGACGTATCCAAGTGCAAACAACGTTACAAAAACGTAAAACTTTTAATAATAGGATCGTTTTATTTGTATCAGTTTGAAGCTTTAGGTGAAATCACAGATTGTTTCTTGTACAAATGAATAAAATTCAAAGCAAAATCCATGTATTCCTTCTGCAGTTTGATGAAGATTTTGATGATCTTGACATAAAACCAGGCACGTAGCATCAGAAGGGGCTGGATTTTCCCGGTCCCTAATTTTCACAACGTTCCTTTTTTGTTAATTTTACATGCAATGTAAAAATATTGGGTGAATAATAAGGTTAAATTCAAAGATTCTTTGAGCAAATCTGAAGTCAATTTCTCCAGCTACCCCTTGAAAAACATTGCTAATTGCATGATTGCAACAATCGCTGAACGTTTAATTACATTTTAAATGGTTAGTAGATTAGAAATTTAAAAAAAAACCCACGAACTTTAATATAGTTTTTTTTATGAAACTGAATTCACTTAATAACCTCAACATATAAATGAGGTATGGCGTTATCAGCAATGTCACTTTGGTATCGTCTTTGTAGGACCTTGTGTAAGAATGTTGATGGATCATGGCATCTAGCTGTGACGCCCCTGCAAGGTGGAGATTGAAGGTTGTTTAAATTAAGATATCCTTCTGTATTAACGTAATCTGGTTCGTCTGTTGAAATATCTTGATCGGATGATGATGCAAGAGCGTGTGCTTTAGGGGCTGTATTATTGAATTCTGTCGGACGTTGTAGAGTACCTTGTAATTCCAAAATCACGGGGTTTGCGACAGGTGCCCGATTCGAATGGTTCCTATTTGTAATGGCGTGATTCACAGTGTTCTCATAATGGCTGTCAACAGGGTTGTAATCGTTTTGAATCGTGTCGAATGGATCACTCTTGGGAACTTTGTATTTACTACATTAAAATATTAAATTAACATGAAATAGCACTAGTTCTTCCTGTTCATCAGGAAAATGTATTACATCAATTGATTCAATTATAGAGTTATTTATATCATGCTTTTACGATGGGTCCATAAAAATTAAAAACATACCACGACTTCACTTTTTGTGATACCCTTCTCCAAACGAAAACCAAAACAGCACAGACGATAAACAAAAACACTCCTCCATACCCTGCGCCTGCGGACACAATGGCAGGCAAATTAGGGTGGTGACTGTTTACAGCGACAGGATATGTTTCGTTTCCTACTGTCTGGGTTGTTTCACTTTGAATTTCGGTGAAGATTTGTAACCCCCGTGCTTCAATTTTCTCTATAAAAGAAAATAACATGGTGTACAATAATGCATATTACATTTAGTATTAGGTATTTTTAGAGTAATAATGAAAACTTATTGAAGTGAAATATAACGATATTTCTAACTCTCCGTTCACATTTTGTATGGCGAGATTGGTCAAGGCTATTAAATCGGTTTTTTCTTTGATCACTTATTAACGTTCCATTTAAGAGTTTTTCACTCATACGGAGACGTCACCAGGGGCGTATCCAGGAATCACCAGCTTTAGGTGAAGTGTCACAAAGTCTGAACTTTGCATTGAAATTATGGCCATAGCAACGATGGATTGCTATAATGTAAACGCCTTCCAATACACGGGATCTTCGGGTTTAAGGTCATATTAGTACCCGAAAAATTACCTGATTTTCACTTTGAATTCCGGGAACATGTCAAAGGAGCGGTCAATACCTATACACCAATTGTTAGGCCGTTCTTTACATACTAACATTGACTACGGATTACTTCGTTTACCTGATCATGGTATAGGACTCACGTCGTGTGACGTGTCAACAGGGAACCATTACTCCATCTACATATATATACATGTAGGTACCTGATCATACCTCTGGTGGGTCCAGAGGTCTGTGTTTGTCCTGCTCTTAATTTTGTATCTTCATAGGAATAATGAGATTGATCACTGTTCGTTATCTTAAAATTAAAACCAACAAAATTCTACCTACTTGTTACATTGTAATGAACTGTAAGAGTCCCTTCACAACATCGTCGTCCTCCCTTTAGAACCCCCTGTGGGTGTCGGATCTCAAAAGGGAAAAGATTTTCGTAAAACCTTGAACAGTTGGAGGAATCTATTTGTACTTCCTCAATATTTGACACATTTACATGTAAAACACCACATTTTGAACACCAATTTGGAAATGAACACCGAATGCTTGTTTTTAATGAAGCCATTTTCCAATACGGAAATCATGAAAAGTTTGTCGAAGCACTGCATACGCTGTAATGGGAATTTTTTTAAAGTCCATGTCATGTGATATGGAATATGTAACGCTTGAAATATTCTCTTGTCTACACACTTTAGAAATGAGGAAATATTATTTGCCTGCATGTTTTATTGTATAATGGACCAACGGAAGTTTTGCCAAATGTGTGCCAGAGTGTCGATCTCGCTATTGTAACAGACAGCAAGTACAGAATTCCGACAGCAAGTACAGAATTTCGTACTGGAAAACAACACCGTTTGTTTTGTAGTTTATCAAAGTTCAAAGCGACAGTTTTTTAGCGGAAAACTTGAAGAACATGTTCATCCTAAATTCATTTTGTTACACGGAGGCAGTTTTTTCTGAAATTCGGGGAAACTCCTCTACTTCAACGCTAAAAATCCTATAAATCGCTTATTGCTTGATTTAATCTCAAATTATTTTGGCTAATTCTTGTTAATACACGTCTTTTAAACTTATTTTCAACAAGATGTGTTTGTGAAACAAATGCCCCCGATAATGACCGATTCCAAAGATGGCCAAGGTCACAAGGACAAATATCTTGGTACCAGTAGAAAGATTTTGTCATAAGAAATGCTTATGTGCAAAATCAAAGCTCTAATATTTACCATTTAGAAGTTATGACCAATGTCAAAGTTTTTAAAAGTAGGTCAAATGCCAAGGTGAAAAGGTTTAATACCCACGGAAAGGTCTTGTCACAAGGAACACTCATGTGAAATATCAAAGCTCTAGCTCTTACTGTTCAAAAGTTATTAGCAAGGTTAAAGTTTCAGACAGAATTACGGAATGACAGACAGGACGAAAACAATATGTCCCCCGATCTTCGATCTCGGGGGCATAAAAATGCTTTAAACGAAACCATTACCAGTATATTTAATCTATGTAAACAAAAACATGGCACGAATCTTGTTTACATAACAAGAACTTGTGACCTCTGTATCTCCCATGTACCTTGACTATTTTTGCTAATCATTAATAGTAATACCTTATTTAATCATTCTAAACATTAAAAATAAAATAAAATAGTATTTGAAAATTTTCAGCTCAGGCTGTGTCCATGTACTTCAGGTAGGTAGGTAGGTAAAGAGGTACGTAGGTGGGTAATTCCCTGTCATCCCGTGGGGATCCGGGATAGAATAGGTCCTCAGTACCCCTTGCTTGTCGTAAGAGCCGACTAAATGGGGTGGTCCTTCGGATGAGACCGCAAAAACCGAAGTCCCGTGTCGCAGCAGGTGAGGCACGATAAAGATCCCTCGATCCCTGCTCAGTGGCCATAAGCGTCGAGCATAGGCCTAAATTTTGCAGCCCTTCAACGGCAGTGGTGACGTCTCCATATGAGTGAAATATTAATTTCATTTAAACAATATTTCATTATGTATGAAACATAAATGGATTAGGCAGCAGTCTTGCAGCCTATATAAGCCTTCTCCAAAATGAGACCGAAAATGGTAAATATTCCCGAGAGGGACGTAAAACAATATTCAATCAATCAATTCCCTGTCAGATAAACTAAAAATTATTTCATGGTTTGCGCAGGAGGGGATGAGAGTGGGGGTGTCCCTCTAGAGCGAGACTTCAAGAGGGTGTTATGGCTCTAAAGTAAGTCTTCCCCCTGGGGGTAAGGTTTATTCTAGAGCAAGTATGCTGGGGAAGACTCACTCTAGAGGCAGACTTCCGCGGGGGGAAGGCTTGCTCGGGGGTGGGGGGGGGGGGGGGGAAGGCTCTATAACGCCGGCATTCATGAGCGCTCGTGTGCTGATTTTCTATGTTGATCAAAATCCTATCTTTTTATTCCCTCAAAAAAAAAATTCAAACATGAATAATTAGGAGAATAATATTCTGATGATAGAATTCATTATCATAATTTGAGTTGATTTTTTTTCATAGCAAAAACGAAATGAGGGGTGGGGGGGATTTACGAAAGGCTAGTGGAAAAACCATGGTTCCCTTTTACACTATATCTAAGTACATGCATTTTATACCTATGTAGTTTTTAATAATATATGACAAAAATCACATGTGATCCATACCTGCTGGTGCTGGTGTGCTGTTAGTATTAGAATGCTCTAGGCCTGTCGTTGAAATGATTATGTCCTATGGACCCGAGGCCTTTACTGAGACATAGTTTGATTATTGAAACCAGTGTGCTATGAGATGAGCAGGTGCCCCATCTTACCTAGATTTCTCTAATTTTGACTAAATTACAACCTATCAGAGCACCATGCAAGGGGATTTAGCCACTGTGCTCAATAAATTTCTTCAGTAGTATATGCTAGGCATCATGCATGGTGCATATCAATTTTTTCTGCTGATATTCAAAGACATTGGTGTTTGTCAAAGACATTTACATTTATTGCATTTTATATTTAATATATTGTATATCATTTCTAATGATTTCTTGTACAGTAAAGCACATATTACAATGCTACGTTTTATTTCAGCAGCTGAGAAGTTAACACGCATACAGTCGTTGGTTGATCATGTTTTTGAGAAGTCGAAGGAATTAAACTAGCCTTACAGGGAGATAGCGGTAGATGAGAGAATGGTCGCCTCTAAACATAAGTTCTCGGGTATTCGTTAGTTCATTAAAGACAAACCTGTTCGCTTTGGAATAAAGCTTTGGGTTGTAGCATGTAATATGTCTGACTATACGTACAACTTTTGATGAATTTGTATTTGTGCAATGGAAAGATTGTAAAGTAATCACTTTTATGTCGCCATTACACCATGGCTCAGCTACAACTGTTTGTGAACGCACTATGAAATCTAGATTAACTTGGAACAAAAAAGGACTTGTACAACCTGTAGTTGCTAATGATTATAATAAATGTAAGGAAGCTGTAGATCTTTCAAACCAGTTCACAAGTAAATACCCGTCTTATATTAGAACACAGTATCATTGGTGGAAAGTTCTGTTTTTTTCATTTGCTTGATATCATGGTTGTTAATTCTTATATTATTTTTGAAGAATTTAGAAAATTACGTGCCAATCAATTTACAAATTGTTCCTCTGTATTTGGACAACTTGAATTCCGCGATTCACTTTCCATGTCACTGATGGGTTTTAATGAAAAGTGTGCATCAAAAGAAAGTCCTTTTGCATGTACATGGATACCTGAATTTTTAGATAAAAGGAAAGACTGTACAGAATGAGAAGGTTCCAAGTTAGAAGACATCTGTATTTTGTTCATCATGTCTAGTTCCTCTTTGTTTACCAAATGACAGAAATTGTTTTAAAAAATGGCACAGTAAAGGGGAAGATGTTCGAAATTGTGCAAATTTGTCATGTAAAAAGAGAAAATTATGAATATACTGTGTTCTCAATGCATAGATGTTTTTTCTGATGTCAGAGGTATCACAAATGAATGTAATGAAATACACATAAAATGTGTGTAGTTCTTAAAATCTGGAATATTTTATTGCATGTACATTTTTGTTCCAATATGTTAAATGACTTGTGTAATTAACCACTAGAGGTTTTAAGAGGTTGCATATAATAAGCACATTCTTGCTAAATATGATGCAATTGTAGATATAGTGATTCAAAGTAAGTACATGTACTTGAACATACCTATACATTGTACGTGGAGAGGAAAAACGGGTAGTACTTTATGATAACATTTGTTATGGTGTTGTTGCTTAGCAACCAAATATATTTGATTTTAAAAAATCAAATTATTTTGAATGAACAGTTAAAGATCTTTATTTTTGATGTTGTAGTATTCTATCTAGTGGAAGATATTCACAGAACATCATATTGTTAAAAAACGATGTCAATGTACATTACGTACAACTTTTGAATTTATGACCTTTGAACGTAATTATCTTCCATGTGTTCATAATTTTCGTTAAAATCTTTTTAAAATCATTAAGATCTGCCTACAGATTATATTTCCAAAATAATGTGGCATTTACCAATAATCATGCTATGCAATTATGTTTAAATTGTGTCAAATGGCTGCAGAAAGGCAAATTTTGGTCCAAATTGCACTGCGAGTGTTGTTACTTAGCAACCAAAAATATTTATTTGTCAATAAAATTGATTAATTTGATTGTAATGTTGTTGTAGTATTTTAAAAGGCACAGCAACTCATACATTTAGAATTTCCTATTTTGGGTTCTAATCTAGCGAGAGGGGTCGTGATGTATATATATTTCTGAGAAAAAAAATGTTTTCAAAAATTTGCACTTAATTGACCTTTGACACCGTAGACCTCTTTAAGGTCATGGAATATCCTGACAACGTTTTTAGAAAATTGTTCTCCGTCCAATTGTGAACAAAATTATATGTCATATGCCTACCTCAAATCAGGGCACATATTGATTTAAATCGATTTAAAAGACAACTGTCATTTTGTCTTTGAAAACGTCTAAAAAGTACTGGTAGAGAAAGGGTTAATAGAATTAATCTTATGATCGAATTGATTAATCGCAGGCTTTGGAATGGATATCATAGTACCGATATCGTTTATATATAAAAGAAAGGGGTGCTTCAATAGACTACGATTCTGTACAATGTGATTTTGTTACAATGAGCCCTATATTGTTATTAACCGCCGCGGTGGCCGAGAGGTTAGAGCGTTCGTCCCGCATGCGGAAGGCCTTGGTTCGAATCTCGGCCGCGACAGACCCAAGTCGTTAAAACCACAGGGGCTAAGCCCGTTTTGGACCCGAACTCCGTGATACCATAAATCTATATTTATGGTATCACAGAGTTCGGGCCCAAAACGGGCTTAGCCCCTGTGGTTAAAACAGGTAGTAACAGTTCCATCGCCAAATGCTCGGCATCAGGTGTGAATGTCACGGGTCCTCGGAGATGACCTTAAAAATGGAAGACCCGTGTTACAGTAGCTGTGGCACGCTAAAGAACCCCCACTGTTCAATTGCCGTAAGCGCCGAGTATAGGCCTAAATTTGAAGCCCTTCACCGGTCTTGGTGACATCTCCATATGAGTGAAAAAGTCTCGAGCGAGACGTTAAGCAAGATACAATCAATCAATATATCGTTATTACAGGAATTACTTAAAATCTGCGGACATCATCACCTTTTTGATATTAAATAGAGATTTATGGAGATTCTTTTTTTTTTAGTCCCCTACCGACAAAGTCGAAGGTTCTTGCAGATATTTATTTTAAATTTGGTACATTGCTTTGCCATAACAAGTTACTGATCAAGTTCGAGTTTCGTCTTGGTCTGTTGATTTTTTACTTCGTTATGGCCCTTGGACTTAATTTTAAAAAATAGTGTGAATTATCAGTTTTCCGGACTTTTTGGCTGTGGTAGCAGACATTCATTTGATATTTGGTACATTGCTTTGCCATAACAAGTTGCAGATCAATTTCAAGTTTCGTTTCGGTCCGTTGATTTTTCATTACGTTATGGCCCTTGGATTTGGAAAAATAGCATGAATTATCAGTTGTCCGGACTTTTTTGGGTTGTGCTTGCAGATATGCATTTGATATTTGGTACATTACTTTGCCATAACAAGTCACCGACCAAGTTCGAATTTTGTCTCGGTCCGTTGATTTTTCATTAAGTTATGGCCCTTGAACTTAGAAAAATAGCATGAACTGTTGGTTCACATCCAAGTTTCTTATCTCTGTACATAGATAAGAGTATTACAATAATTAAAACTTCTAGCATAGTAATACAACAATATAGCTAAATCATTCATGATCACCTACATGTCGCAGTTTATTGACTTGGTTAAAGACCTATTTAAACCTAATTATAAATTTCTCTTTTTTTTCCCCTGGTCTAGTCTCTACTCCAATAGTAGTTGATTTCCTATCCTTTAACCATAACCTACATAATGAACTTTGAATAATGTTGTGGTACAGTAATTTTTGCAACCGGTAGGGGACTATGTATTGCCTTACAATACTCTCAGAATGCCTATTTTAATTCGATTGTGCGACCTTCTTTAAAATTTAAAACGTTTTTATTTAATTTGTACAAATGTTATGCACGCAAACATTATATATATATATATATATATATATATATATATGTTAATCCCGAGTATGGATTTGACCCTTTGAGGAGAAAAACAAACAACAATGAAGTGAAACCCATTCCCCTGGATGGGAAAAAGTTTCTGTTTTACAATTTATGTCATGTTATCGCCCTCGCGGTATGACCTGAGCATATTTTTGTCAAGAGGTTCTAAATCCTGTTTGTCTTTCTTTTATTTATATTTGATCAGGGGTTAGCGCGAACGCAGACCCCTACACTAAAAAATTACGTGCCCGAGTAACCCGCATTTGGGGTTATCGCAAACTTCAGCCAAACCGGAGTGCAATGGTAAGGCCTCGATCTGGGGGAACCGCCTTGCTGATCATGGTATCCCCTGCACCAGGTAAGTATGATTTATTAACTTTCAGAATAGTATATGTATTTAGTGTACTAGTAATGTTTTTAAAGATTATAAATTATAATAATATTGTCATTGATATAAATATTTTAATGTTTTTCGCATAACAATGAATAAATATTACTACATAAGATTTATACTAATATAATATTTATAGTGTTACATAATTTTTTGAAAATTTGAATATTTTTATCTTGTAATTGTATTTCAAAAATGTTTTTATGTGAATGAGAGGAAAGCACCGATTATCTTTCCTTTAAATTTTTACAAAGAATTTTTTGGGGTACATCAATCATTCATGTTTAGTTCTTCCTAACATACATCTAGTGATCATTTGAAATGTGTGACGTTTCTGTAAAATTACTATAAATAATGAAGTTCTTTGAACCAATTTAAACTTATTTTTGCGGGACCGGGGAGGACACATTAAAATCAAGATCGATAACTCTTGACATCTTACCAGCGGTCCAAATATTATACATATAATTATATCATATTCTAAGACTAATAATTCGTGCCGGGGAAAAAACACAACTTAAATTGTAACACCATAGTATTACAATGTCAGGCTGTCAAACACTTAAAAAAAAATTAGGGCTAATTTAGGCCTAAAATAATTTTATATGTAGGCCGGCCTACGTAATGTCAAAAGTTTCAAGTGAGCCGGTATTTTGATTTGTAAACCGTCACCCACATACATCTCATTTGCATGGAAAATTTGTGGTCTTAAGGTAGTACTCTACATCGTCATAATGGCTGACTTCCTTTAAAAACATGGATGAAAAAATCGATATCAGCAATATTTGGCTTTTCCTTTTCAATTTAAATACCTAGCCGAGTAGCTCAGTAGGTTAGAATACCGACTGCTGACCTGTAGGTCGGAGGTTCAAGTATACAGCAGGGATTTTAATATTTTTTCAGATTACCTTCCACTAAAACTGTATTTTTTGACAAAATAAAGTAAATTTGAAAATTTTCAACTTCAAAATATTATTGTACATATCCTCCACTTTTCATCTACGTCAAATTTCTCTGGTGTAGCACACCTCCTTAATTCACACGCGAACGCTGGAACAAATAACAACAGTGACCGTCCATATTGACACACGTTTACACATGTTCCCAGGTTTGACGGGAGCACCTGCAGAAAATCAATCTTGGGAATATAAAATGAGGTGTCTTAATTTTCTTGACAACCTAAATAATAATTTAATCACGTTGGACAAGATGTGTTTGTGAAACACAAAGGCCCCCGATAATTGCCAATACCAAAGACGACCAAGGTCACAAGGACAAATATCTTGGTACCAGTAGAAAGATCTTGTCACAAGAAATACTCATGTGCAATATGAAAGCTCTAATATTACTAATTTAGAAGTTAATTAAGACCAATGCCAATTTTTTTTAAATTAGGTCAAATGTCAAGGTCAAAAGGTTTAGTACCAACGGAAAGGTCTTGTCATAAG